>NC_088915.1:61362424-61665454 GCF_963576675.1 Euphorbia lathyris
CAATACACGGCTGGTTGCCGCCATTTGGATCAGGTCTCTCTCTCTCTCTCACATCAATACAACGGAACGGAACGGAAAGCAAACGGGAATTTGTCTCGCCCATCGTGTACCTGTCTCTGTCTGTGGCTACACTTGCTGGGCTCAAATCAGTTAACAATATCTTTGGGCCTATCCATTTTCTCAATTTTCCTCCAACTACCCACCGTTATAATTCCGGTCCACTAAATTAAAGAAATTTACATTACTTTTTTTTTTTTTGTATTTTATCACAAAAATAATTTCATTTAACCTTTTAAAAATTATAATTTTATTTAATATTATTATAAAAATACATATATTATTTTACTTTTGTCAATAGATAGTATGAATATTTTTTATAACTTTTCCAAAGTTTTTATTTCAATTTCTTTCAAATTCTTATAATATTGTTTCCCATTTTTTTTTTCATTTTCTGATTTTTGTTTTAGACTTCTTCCTATTTGTAATTTTTCCTACGTCCTTATTCATGTAATTAGGATAACAACGGGTAAGGTACTTGTGGGTAATGTCAATCTCAATTCCAAACTCTTATCCTTTTATTTTTTAATTACCTGTACCCGTCCCATTACTCTAACGGGTATAATTTTTACATCTCATACCCTTCCTGTTTAATTCACGGGTACCTGCGGGTACCCTTAAAGGGTAAGAATTAATAAATAAAATAAAAATATTACTAGTTTAACATAGTATAAATTTAATAAATCATCCATCTAAAAATTGAACAAATTGAACCTTAATCAATAAGAAAAAAGTAAGTTAGTGGTATCACTCAATGGTTGAAGAACAAAAGGTTGAGGTTCAAATTTCACGTTTAAAAAATAATAATCTTCTTTAATATATAAAAGAGTTATAACGGGTAACGGGTACTAGGTACGCTGGGGTTATTTCCATACCCATCCTATACCCTTTTATATAGGGTACGGGTAGTCCCATTAAACCCGGGTAGTGTGGAGTACCCGTGGATATAGTACCCATTGTCATCCCTACATGTAATCATTCATCTACCTATATTTTCCTGTTATTTATTTATGGATTTTTTTCTTTTACATTTTTCACACTTAATTGTGTATAAAATGTAGCCAATCTTGGAACTGATTAGATTACATCGTGCGAAATTTAGTTCTAAAGGATGATTTTGATTTTGATGGTACCAATACCAACAACTTTATAAGAATTATCATTGTTATCTGTTGATCTCTAATACAGTAGATTAGTTCTAAAGGTGGTCAATAGAACTAATGGATAATTTTAATCTTTATAAAACTTTTCTCTTTTAGATCAATAGCAGCATAAAGGCAATGATCGGAGTTAGAGGCAATTTCGGTCTACTGGGTGTTCAGTTTACTGAGATTGATTCTGCTTTTGATAATTACACTCAGATGACAATTCTTTTAACATAGCTTCTAAAGTTTTTTTACGTATATGATTTATACGATATGCACAGATTAATCAGAGTGATGAATGTGAGATATATATATATAAATCTGTCGAGTAACTTCTTTCCCTTATACTCCTTTTTACTTCCTTTACAACGACACTGGCTTCAACAAGGTTGTCTTCTTTATGAACCTTTTCTGTATTTTTCCTTTGTAGCTTGAAACATTCAGCTTTGATATTCCATTTTTTACACTAATTTTATGTTAAATTACTGTGTTTAGATTTTGATTTAGATCTAAATCGATTATTGCTGTTGCTACTACTGGGATCTTTTGTGGCAAATCTCTCTCTAACGATCAGACTTTTTGGAGGGCCATTTCTATCACTAGAAAGCTCTTTGTCTATCAAATCTTTATAAAATAGACATCTTTTAACCTCATCCATAGTTAGAGTGCTTTTACTGTAGATCATGGTCTCTCGGAAAATTTTGAAAGACGAAAGTAGAGATCATAACAACATAAAAACTTTGTCTTCTTTTTCATATTAATATCTAAATTTTCTAGATCCAGCAAAATGGAATTGAAATTATCAAGGTGTCACTTTAGGAATGTACCTTCCGCCATATTGAGCATGTGAAGACGATGTTTCACAACAAGCTTAGGTGTGAGGTTTTTAGACATGTAGAGAGACTCAAGTTTCTCCCATAAGCCTTTAAGAGTTTTCTTATGGGTGACTTCACGCAGGACCTCGTTCAAGCATAACTGAATGACGAATGACAGATAAAGCTTTCTCCTCCAATTCTTGTTT
Organism: Euphorbia lathyris; assembly: GCF_963576675.1. Lineage (NCBI taxonomy): Eukaryota > Viridiplantae > Streptophyta > Magnoliopsida > Malpighiales > Euphorbiaceae > Euphorbia > Euphorbia lathyris. The sequence continues at coordinate 61,364,648 of NC_088915.1, forward strand.
CCCCTCATTTGTTGTCGTGACATGTAACTCGTCTACTAGCACCTTGTGCAATCCGTTCTGTGTCAAAATGACTTTCATCTTGATTTACCATAGGACAAAACTGATAGTACGATCATACTTCTTGATATCATATTTTGTTGTCACTACAGTAGATCCCAAAATAAATATTAATTGGCTCTGGTACCAATTTGTTAGGAAAAAACCCGCAGCGGAACGAAATATTTAGTTTTGGTAAATAGATTGACAACAAAATAAAAGAGAACAATAAAATAAATAACAAAGAGATTTACGTGGTTCGGCAGTATGCCTACTCCATAGATGAATGAGATCAGAAATTATTGTACTAGAGAAATGAAAGTGGTACAAAAGAATGGAGAAAATAACACTTAAAAGTCCGTACCCAAATACACAAAAACCTCACAATTCTCTCTTGGAGAGTATCTTTCAAATTAGCAATTAAGTATTAATTGCTTGGATGCTCAGAACCTATGTCAATGCATGGTATTTATAGAAAAATGTGGGATGTGAATTGGAAAAAATTCATATGTGAACAAAGGAAAAAAAATGGACTAATATGAAATTTGACAAATTTAATTGTTGTTGAAAAGCTACTACATGTTTTGAATGTGAATTTGAAATAATCTATTAAATACGGTGGTTTTCACCAGGTCAGTGACTGACCAAGTGAATTTAGTCAATCACATTTAGATTTAGCAGGTGTGAATCTAAACCTTGCGATAATTTCAATCTCCATCACATGATTTTAATAAGTTTAAATCCAAATCAAATCCACCTGCTTAGTCTGACCAGGTGAAAATTACGGTAGAAATCTATTATTTATAGCTAAATCCTGGTGGAGTACCTAGGAAAGGGAAAGACCAAACTGTTGGGTAGGATGGGCTTAGTAAAGCAAAAGAAAAATGGAGTTAGGGTTTCAGTCAAGATAAATGGCTCATGTTCTTAACTCTTCTATTATTTTTATTTGTATAGAAGATATTACTATTGGAATAGTTTCGCCTAGCTACAAGATGAACGGTCTCATTCGTTAATCTAAAAACTGAAACAACTTTAAAATTTGGTTTACTATCGATAATAGTCCTGCAGTCTTGAATGATGATCCAAAATCAGAAAAATCATTAGTTTGATAATTAAAAAAGATCTTTAGTTTTAGAACTAAGAATGCAACATGGAAATCCATAAAATAATAAAAGGTATTGATCTTCAAATAAAATAAAATAATAATACCGTGTGGGTCAGTTTTCTCACACTTCCCTTTCACCTCGTATCTCACACGACATGTGGTTGAGGACACACGCCGTGTGAGGCTTTCATTCGTCTTGATTCATTTTCTTGAAGGAGATGTCTGCCTCAATAGTTACATATATAGAAAAGTAATTAAAAAAGAGGAGTAAGAATTACAAGGGTGCATGGGTGATGAGGGGCTTATTCAGCCAAAACACAAGAGCACCACTTTTTCTTTTTTTGTTTGACATAAGTATATAAACTAGCTACCTCTTTTACAATAACATTTTACAAATTGATCGGACTTTAAATTGTACATCGAAAATAGTAATTATTCAGACAATTGTAGCTTCTCTTTTTGCTTCTCTATAACCTTCCCTTTTTCCAACTGACCTATATATATATATATATATATATATATATATATATATATATATATATTATCTGTTATCCTGCAAAAATTAAACCACACAACATTTATTAATTTCACCTGTAGTTATATGATTATAATATGCTTAAAATAATTAAGTAACCATATAACTTCTAATTGCAATCTTATATTTTTTCTGTAAAATTTTACGTCCAAACAACAGTAAATAAATCGTAACGGCAAGCAAACAGTAAGTAAACCAAACGGTGCTATATATGTATACAATTCATTTGGGATAAACTGGACCGCAAATTAAATTAAATTAAAGGGTAATTAATTTATTAGTCCCTATATTTTGACAAAACACACTGTTTAGTCTCTATATTTTCAAAAACACACAATAAAATCCCTAACATTTTTCTTGGTGAACTGTTTAGTCCCTAACGTTTTGTGATTATATATTTTGTTCATGGTTTTGTGATTAAAATTGCTGAGTCCTATAATTGATATGTATGCAAAGTGTGGGGACATATGTGATGCGAGGAATATGTATGATCAAATCATTATATGGGTTATAGTTAGGTTCTGCAGTTTTTTTTGTACATTTTTTTGCTGATTTTTTTTGCTTGGATTTAAGATATTGAGTTGTAATACAATTTACGGATGGAAAATGAGATTGATGAAGTTGTTAGATTGACTCAAATCCAAATTAACTAATAGAATCTTCGTGAGAGTCTAACGGTAGGGATTAAAAAGTTCACTGAGAAAAATATTAGGGACTAAACAGTTCATCGAGAAAAATGTTAGGGACTTTACCGTGTGTTTTTGAAAATACAAGGACTAAACAGTGTGTTTTATCAAAATATAGGGACTAATAAATTAATTACCCTAAATTAAATAATTAAAAAAAAGCAGTCCTAAGAATATTTATAATGTAATCAAGCAAAGGCTCTGCAAAGAAATTTCATATAAGTAGAGAGAAATATTGCAGTCTAAACATGATAAAAACCCTAATTCCTTAGGAGAAATTTCTTTCCAATTTGTGTAATTTTAGTGTTCTTTTTTCAGCTATCCACCAATCTTGTTGCAAAAATATTTGGTTAGCGAGTTAATTCCTTTTTTTCTTTTTCAGTTTGAGTGTTTTAGAGCATTGAGTTGCTTAAATTGGAATCTTGAATTGACTTTGAGACAAAGTGTATATATATGACACATTTTAATTAGGAAAAAATCATCAACCCAACCTTAATTGGTATCATTATATATTTCTTAAAAGTTTTTTTTATATACATTTAAATATTTTATAAATATTTTTATATTTATCCTTCATTATGTTTTTCTTGTTTTATTTATATTACTTAATAGGTAATAACTTACTTTCTGTACAAATAATTACATTATTTTTATGTTATACAATTATACTAATCATATCTTTTTTATTAAACGAACAAAGTTAAAAAAAAAAACAAAAATAACAGAAAAAAAAAAGAAACATAAATAAACAAAAATATAGAAAAAGGAGAACAAAGAAAAAAGATTAAAAAAAAAATCAAGAAAACGAAAAATGGAAAAAACGGACAAATAAACAACCAAAAAACTGAAAATTAAACAATAAAAAAGAAAAATAAGAATGATGAATAAAAAAACAAAAACATGGAAAAATTAAAAAAAAATGGGAAATAAAATAAAATCAGAAATCAAACAAAATATTACATGTATTCTATAGTGACATAATAAATTAACAGTTAAATAATTTATTAGTTCCCACCTTTTTATATAATAAATTATTTAATACTCTTGTTTTGAAAAACACATTATAAACATCTGTATCTTTTGTCAATATTAATCATTTGGTTCATTGCTATTTCTTTTAGATTGTCAACCGAACATATCTTAGTTTTCAGAACAAACATAATACCCTACAAAATGACCATGTTACTCTGTTGTTTCTATCTATTTGTTTATGTCAAATGTAACAGTTAAAAATCTTAAAAAAATGAAATAAAAGGACTAAAGGGTTAATATTAGTAAAAACAGAGATCTTATAACGTGTTTTTCAAAACAAGAACTAAATAATGAATTAGGTAAATTTGACGTAAATTGTAAACCCTAAATTAAATGTCAATTTAAAATTGGAAGTGAAAATATAAGTAATCATATTATTTTCTAAAAAAGAATCAGCTTAAACCCATTCCATTGTAACCTATCAAAACCTTGGAATCCAACCCAATAAATAGATTCATACGTTATAGTTAGCTGGATTGAGTTGAAATAAAAAACCACGTTTTCTACCGACAACCATATTTTCTACAAGAAACTTGAAGATTAACGACAAGTTACGTTATGAATTATCAGCATCAGATGTCGACGTGTGTGTATATGTCGGGCTGCAAGAATATTATGTCCACTCATCAACAAATTCAGACAAACCAGATACTCTGAATTTTCCGATTGAAGGGCCAATAAATTATAACCAGACCCTCAAACTTATTTACTATGTCATCTCTAACCTAACATAACGGAAACATCCAATAGCAGTAAAAACAAACGGAAATTAAACCAAACTGGCCCATAGCAGTGTAGATTTACATGTTTAACTATATAGTAAAATGAGTTCGTGTTGTACATGCTTAAAGTTCAAAATGCATTCAGGTACGGAAGCATATCAAAGATAATAATAAAGATTATTGTTAAACATCTCATATTGTTAACTTAGAAAGCTAATATGACTTTTTAAATATGTGAGACAATTCTTTTTATATGAGGTATCTTTTAGGGTGAGTTAGGTCTTTGTTTACATTGTATAAGAGTTATGATTCAATATTGGGTTCTCGAGTGATATTAGCTTCATGTACCAAATGAATTGGACGTGAGAGGGAAGTGTTAAACATCCTATATTGCTAAATTGAGAAGCTATATGGCTCCTTAAATATACAAGACATGTCCTCTCATTTTGAAGTACTTTTGGGATGAGTTAGACATTTACATTTATTCTTGGTCCTTATTCAAATCCTAGTAATCCCATTATTACTTGGTGAAATTTTAATTCATGGTAAGATGAATCTGTGTTATACATAATAAAAGCTATTTTGAAGCATTAACTATCAACTTAAGATTTTAGTTCAGTTGGTTCCTTAACGTTAATGAATAGGTTCATCTCTTGACCGACTGGTTATGAAACTATATTGTAAACACAGGCACAACTAACCTCAAAATGTACTTTAAAGGGAGAGGATTCGCTCTCATATAAGAAGGTATATAATTCTCCAATTATGTAATGTTTAACACGGCACTTATATCCAATTCATTTGGTGTATGACGTTAATAATTTTAAAGTGATTTAGTAATTTGTTTACATATGTGAATGAGTTGAAAGGTATAATCCAAAACCTCTGTATAAATTATATGTGCAGTAGTTAGCAGAATTTCCTAGAGTCATGAGACAACATCTAGGTCTTGTCTTAGTGGATAAAAAAGTTACCATAGCACTAAGCCAAATGATTGTCTGAGTGTAAGTTATAAGTTAATTAGTCTATTTTCTTTAAAATCAACCTCTCCACTGATAAAAATTGAATTTCATTGACTAACTCATATTAAAAACATAATTAACCTATCTTAATCTAAACTTAAATTAAAGCCAAAGAACCTAAATAGGTTGTAGGCTGTAGGTATAGCCATGATAACAATGATTAGCAACAACAGAAAGAAAGGGCATTTTATAATTAATGTTCATACTTTGTAAATAAAAAAGATTAGTGTTCCACTGAGAGAAAGTATTATATAATATATAGATATTGGGAGCACCTAAGTATGGCAAATCGTTAGGGGAGATGCATAATGGGTGTTTAAATAAATAAATAAAAGTAACACATTGATTTTGAGACGTGAATGAGTCTATGAAATGAAATCACATGCAACGTATGAGACATATCACATGGTCATTCATAGGGAGCACAAATATCGCACAGAATCTAAAAAAGAACCCCCAAATAACACAAAAGTTATTAACACTTCTTTATTTTCTAAACTATATATACAGTGTTTTCCATAAAGATATAAACTATATATCTTTTCACTCCAATCATATATATTTCCCATATAAACCAGGGTAAAACACCTATATCATTCAGTTGAAACTTTAAACCTCATTTCTCCATTCACTAGCCTGTTTATTAGGGTTTTGGATGTGGCTTTTAGGGTTCTTAACAGTTAATATCAGAGTCGACTGTGTATGGTTCGAAGATGAACTAGGCGGGCGTGTAACGATCCGGTCCGGACTGGTGACACCGGGTAAATGATCAATCCTAAGGAATGATGGTGAGGGTAGGAATCAACTCAACCCCACGTCGGAAATGAAGAGAGAGTGACTGAGACATATTAGTAAGATGAAAATCTAATATATACAGACGAGTTTTAAAACGGCGAGGCCTAATGTGTTGGATTTGAGTAAAGCCGATAATATACCTCTTGGACGATGTCTAGGCTTGAACGATGTACAATGCAAATTCATTTTAATAATTTGTTTTATATAATATTTGACATACTCCCGTACATGAATACCTCCTAAACTTAAAACGTGTACATCATCAATTCATCTCACGGTATGTTGAAATTTTACCAATTAATTGAGTTGTTAGGATTCGATCCTCAGTTACATGATCTAAGAAGTTTTAATACCACGCCAATGTATCATTTCGACTGAAATTGAACACTAATAGTTAAAACCCAATAATAGTTTTTGTTACACTTTTCAACACACATTTAATGCAATTTTTTTTTATCGCGTTTATATCATATATGGATCACATAATACTATTACGACACAATTGCCCATTTTTACACAAAGGAATTCCCCAAATAGAAAGGATTGATCAATGATTTTCTTCCTTATATTGAAGCCCAATTAGTTAAATCTCTTCACCATTTCTTCTTAGTAAAAGATTGTTAAGTAGAGAAATTCCCTTTTAGGCAATTTTATTTGGGGGTTAGTCACAATTAATTTTTAAATACATATTTATTGAGAAATCATACTAAGAATTTTTCAGTCACAAACACAGTCTGTGTTATCAAACTGCATATATATAGTTTAAATTAAAGTATATCCAATTTCCAAGAATGGATCATCAAATATATATATACATATATGTATATGGACAAGAAATATTATTAAAAAAAGAGTTGTAAGAATTACCAATTTAAGTGGCGAAGACAGAAAGAGTAGTACTTAAGTTGTCTGAATGGAAGTCTTAGCATCTTGTCTAGGAGGCTTAATTAGAGTCTTCCTCTTCTTTTTCTTCTTGTAAGGAATTCCTCTAGCTTTAGCTTGACACTCTCTAACTTCTCTCAAATAAACCCGAATAGCTCCATTTCCGAATGGATTAGTCTCCGGTGATCCACCGTGTTCTTCATAAGCAGCTCTCAGCCGTCCGATTAGAGCATCAAGGCTTCCCCAAGCTTGCCTTAAAGGACAAGTACAAGGAGCAGGAGGATCAGGTTGTCCAAAAAACACACACCCATTTAGATGAACCTTAGTTTTTCCAAACTGGTCTAGATACCTTAGGAAATCAAGAACATGGTTACAATTACACTGAGATACTGAAACTGCTGGTCTCTGGTTCTTCAAGTATTGCCCGAAAGTATTCCAGTCTCTTCTTTTCTGTGACTCGTACCGGCTCAACTGAGCCGGTTGAGGAGGAATCAGTTGTTGTTGTTGCTGTTGCGGTTGTTGTTGACTGATGGATCGCGATGATCCTTCAGCGGAATCTTTAGGCATGTCACCTGACATGAATAAAAAAAAAATTGTTTTGCAGAGAAATTCTTGGGTTTTTTTAGCAAAGAATGTAAGAAGGGGGAAAAAAGGAAGATAGCTAAAGAGGAAGAAAGAAAGAAGAATAGTGAAGTGAAGTGGGGATGGAAGAAGGTGAAAATCACATCAGGAGACAAGTTATGGGTCCCATGAAGGTGCTTTTGTTCCTTTTTTTCTTCCTCTCTTTCAATTTTATTTCTTTCTTCTATTTCACATTATTTGCATTAATTAATCAAAAAAAAAATTAGAAGAAAAACTTTAGTTATTTGATTTCTTTTTTGGGTAAATGAATTTCATTATCATGAGGATATGTCATTAACATAATATAAAAGCTATTCAATGTATATTTTCTAACATTATAGTTATTAATTTTTAACTAATACCTTAAAATGATAGCTAATGATCTTAAAACCGAAATTTTCAATAATTAAACTCATTTAGAACGACATTTATCATGAAATTATATTTTTATATTCTAAAATCACAATTTTCTGAAACTTTCTCTCTCTAAAAAAAATACATTTTGTCTCTTTTAACCAAAACATCTAAATGAATTCAAAACTAAAATTTTGAAGAATTAAAGTTGTTTTGAATATCACTAATTCTTGGAATTCAGTTGTTTTGAAGTTGTTTTGAACATCTAAAGTTGAGTGATTGTATGTTACATTTTGAAGTTTAGTAGCTCTAATGTAAAAATGAGTAAAATTCAGTTGCCATAAATATAATTTACCTTCTTTTTTTTATGTGTGGAGGCCCTAATTTCTTAGTTATATAGTAAATCGAGTATTATATCCATTATTAAAAGAAAATGCATACGTCTTTATTAAAAAATAATTGATGCAAAGAAAATATTTAGATGATTATAACATTTTATTGATAAAATCCAATTGATCAGAATAATAATAAAAAGAATATCTTTCTTTAATTAATTGTAACAAACAACTCAAATGTGTTTGTTCCAACTTTTCAGATGGGTGTTTAGTTTTTTACTTCAAATCGTAGAAAATATAGCGTTTAGTGAGGTTTATATAAATGCATCGTTTAGCATTTTCTCTGAAAACTGCAGTGTTTTGGAGCTTTTTATGAACAGTTGTTTGTAATTATTTGTTATTGATAAAATTATCTTTTTTATTTTTTTTTGGTAAGAAGGGAAGAAAAAAAAACAAACAAACAAAAACCTAACCCGGGATCAGTCTAGGAAGACTGACCCCAATCCTATCCTCAAGAAGAGAAGGTAACAGAAAAGAAGGAGGAACGGAAAGGGTAGAAACACCTAACATCCCCCCATGCCCAGCAGCTGCCAAGCGATCCGCCACGCGGTTTTGCTCCCTATAAATATGGGAGAAGGTAAGAGAATCGAAGGCAGGACGAAGCCTCAAGATGGTTTTAATGAGATTCTGACTCTTAAGACAAACAGCCTGTCTATCCGAAATCCTGTTGATAGCCTCCAAATTGTCAGACTCCACCGAAAGTCTTTTAACACCCATGCGAATGGCGAGTTTAATGCCAGACAAGATCCCCCAGAGCTCCGCAGTAAAGGAGGAGCCCGTACCTAAGTTATGGGTAAACCCAGCCAGCCAGGCGCCACCAGCATCCCGAAGAACTCCACCAGCAGCAATTCTGCCATTACTAAGGCAGGAGCCATCCGTAGTCAACTTGACAACCCCTTCCCTGGGCTTCCTCCAACCAACTAACTGGACCTCTTTAACCGGGGAGGGGTGAACTAGGGGCTCTCTTTCAAAACTCTTTGTAATAACAGAGAGTTTTTTCGAGAAGTAAAACCGGAGGTCAGGAATAAAGACAGTCTTCTCAGCAAATAACTCTTCATTCCTCCATTTCCATATTTGGTGACAAATAATAGCGAAGAGAATAGCCCCGTGCTCCATACTGGCCAACAAATTCCCATTAACGCTTTCAGAGAACCAGTCAATATCAGAGAACCCCATAAAGGAAGGAAGGATGTGGTGAGGAAGGACCCCTTCCCAAACCTTTCTACTATTCGGGCAATCCCTCAAAGCATGGCACAAGGTTTTCACATGGCCGCTGCATCTGCTACAGGCACCAGATACAGCCAAGTGCCTTCTGTGTCTATCTGCATTCGTGAGGAGCCTGTCTTTGACTCCCAGCCATAGGAAACTCCTAATGCGATAGGGGACTTTGAGGGCCCAAATGGACTTCCAAATTTCCAAGGGAGGATCAGCCCTATTAGGGGTAAAAGCTTCATAGGCCGATTTGCAAGAATAAGAACCATTATTAGTCAAGGCACAGCAGTGTCTGTCCTTATCCTCCTCCTGATTACTAATCTTCACACCTCTAATATTAAGGAGGGTCTCCAGGCTAAGAAAGGAGTCGAACTTAGACCAGATCCAGTCTCCCTCCGAGTCCACCACATCAGCAATTCTCCAGGAGAGGAGATCATTCGGTGGAGGGGCGATGCACACCTCAATCAACGGTTTGTCACCAATCCAGGTGTCATACCAGAAACTAATGGATCTCCCATTACCCACCTCCAAGCCAATCCCCGTACAGAACTCAGCAAAAACAGCACTAAGCCCTTTCCAGAGGAAGGAACAGCTGACAACCCTCTCCTTCGGGCCACCAAAGATTCTATCTTTCCTATACTTGCCGCACAGAAGACGAACCCAAAGGGAGGAGGGGGATTGCCACATTCTCCAAAGAAGCTTCATTAACAGGACTTTATTATTGTCCTTAGCTTGCCTTATACCAAGACCCCCCCTGCTCTTAGGCTGGCAGGCTTCCTTCCAAGGGACCAGGTGAATCTTCCTCCCATCCCCAGACTCTCCCCATAGAAAACGCCGATTAATTTTATCAAGGTCGTTGAGGACCGGCTCAGGGAGCTTACAGGCTTGCATGATGTGATTTGGAGCAGCGCAGTTGATAGACTGGATTAAAGTAAGGCGACCTACAAGGGAAAGAGAATTAGCTTTCCAGCTAGCACACAAACCGTTAGATTTGTCCAAAATGTCTTTAAAAGAGGCTTTGGACACCCTGTCACTATGAAGAGGGACCCTAAGGTATTTCCCAAACGATTGAGTCAGGGGAATGCCAGACATCTCACTCAGTCTTCTACACAAGCTATTATCCATATTCTTGGAACAAAGCATACGGGATTTATGGATGTTAATCTTCTGGCCAGAAGCCTCACAAAAGCAGTCGAGGATATCCATCACAGCCTTAATTTGTTCCTCATTACCCTCCACAAAAAGCATGACATCATCAGTAAAGAGTAAATGGGTAATAGGGGGGCAATGTCTGTTGATGGAAACAGGGTGGAGAGTCCCTTTGCTCACCGCCTCTTGGATCAGGTGAGACAATCTTTCCATGGCAATAACAAAAAGGAAGGGGCTCATAGGATCCCCTTGACGAATACCCCTGGATGGAGAGAACTCATCCGACATATCCCCATTGATCATAACCTGGAAAACAGGAGAGGAGATACACTTTCCAATCAAATTCCTCCAGTTCTCCGGGATACCAGCTTTGGCTAAACTATCCAGAAGAAAGCTCCAGTTCAACCTATCATAGGCTTTCTCCAGACCCAGCTTGAGAGCCACGATCCCTTTCTTGTCTTTCTTAATCTTCATAGAATGGACAACCTCCTGGGCAATAACAACGTTATCCATCAATTGTCTTCCAGGAACAAAGCTCCCTTGATTTTGGCTGATAATATCCGGAAGGATCTTCCGGATTCTATTAGCCACAATCTTAGTAATAGCTTTATACAAGACATTACAAAGACTGATGGGTCTCATCTGGAGAAAGGAAGAAGGCTTGGCAACCTTAGGAATCAAGACAAGGAGGGTTTTATTAACCAAACTGATATCGTTCGAACCACCAAAGACACCTAACACAAAGCTGTATATACCCTCTTTAACAGTGTCCCAGTGTTTATGATAGAAACTAGCGGGGATACCATCAATACCAGGAGCCTTAGTGGAACCGATGCTGGAGAAGGCCAGATCAATCTCTTTAAGCTCAATGGGATGGAAAGCATTATTAATAGCATCCTCCCCCAAACGGGGAAAGGAAATGCCAGAGTGGGCACTCTCTAGGTCCACAGCTTCCTCTCTGAACAGGTCCTTGTAGAAATCAAGGGCAAAGCGCCGAATGTCCTCCTCCTCAAAAATCCACTCACCACTGGCGTCTTTAATAGCCTCGATCCTATTTCGCTGTCTCCTAATGATCGTTGAGAGGTGGAAAAACCTGGTATTCCGGTCTCCGTCTTGAATCCAAGCCTTCCTAGATTTCTGGAACCACAGAAGCTCTTCCTGTCTAAGCACAACTTCCAACTCGTTCTGAAGAGCTCTTAGGTGACCATTCAGGCTATGATCAAAACGAACCTCCAAGCAACGCTGAACACCTTCCATTCTCCTCAAGAGTTTGTTCTTCCTCCTGATAATATGACCAAAAGTATTTTTATTCCAAACAGCCACATTCCTCCTGAATTCCTCAGTAGCGAGGAGAACATCAGAGTGGGGATGCCAATTGCTTTTAACGAAATCCTTAAACTCGGGGTCGGAGTGACGGAAAGGGAGATTAAGTACCTTGACCTCAGGAAACCTATAAATCGCTGCAACATTAGCGTACACCTTATCCAACCTAACAAACACACTATTCCTTTTCCAGGTAAATTTGTGGCCAGCAGCACCCAGGTCCGAAAGCCCGCACATATCCATACTTTGCTTATGATTAAGACACCGGTTCACATAATGATTACCCCCTCCTCTCTGATCACTCAAGAGGGCAATGTCATTAAAATCCCCGGCAACCAACCACGCCTCCACCATGTTAGAGCTAAAAGAATGAAGGATCTCCCACAGCCTTCTTCGGTTAGTCGAAACAGGATCAGCATAGACGAAGGTAATAAAGAAGGGTTTATTACCCGGGTAACACACCTTACTATGGATGAATTGACTGTCCATAGTAACAATATCAATATTGACTTGACCTGGCTTCCAAAAGAGCCAAATCCCCCCTGCCCGGCCAGTAGCCTCCGACCTGACGCAATTCCAATTCTTAAACTTTCTAACCACCTCATCTGCTTTGGCTCCACTAACCTTGGTCTCAAGAAGGACAAAGCAGGAAGGGTTAAACTGTTTAATGAGATCATTGACATGAATGCGGGTAGCCTTGCTCGCCGCACCTCTAACATTCCAAACGAAGAAGTCCATCAGAGGGGGAGACTACAGACGCAGGCCCAAACCCTAGATCGGGTATTTGTTCGGGGCTCTAGAGAGCCTAGAGGCGGTCCCAAAAGGACCCCTTTTATCCAAAGAATTCAAACCATGAAGGTTCTTTTTAGGTTTCCCTTTGGGATTCTTCATGTTTAACTTACTCACTCCTATAGTCTTACCAATAGGAGCATCAACAGGAGGATGTAGAGTACTCGCCTCCCTACTCAAACCCTTCCTAGCTGACAGGATAGACTGGGGAATCTCTTTGCCTTTAGCAGAAGCATTAGAGACAAAGAGAGGATTAATAGAATTACCCAGACTAGAGGCATGCTCTACCGACTCCAGACCAGGCATGCTTAAATCAATCTGCTTATCAGAAGGATCCGAGTCCTGATCTTCCTCCATAGACAAAACACCGAACTTTGACCCGGAACCCGAAGCTGAGTCCACTCCAGTCTCAATCCCCTTCTTAATATCCGGGGGTCTGACCTTGATCTCAGGAGCAATCTGGAGAGTAGTCATCTTCGTACTGATATCTGGTGAATGATTAGCATTAACATTAGCCCGTGGCTTCCTTCTCACTGGCCTCTTGGCAAACATCCATGGGCCAAAGCTCCTTACTTCCCCTTGACTCTTCTCAGCTTCGCCTATGATAGGTTGCACCAACTCCTCCACGTCCTTCCTCCTCTTAGGACAACCCTCAAGGGTATGGCCAAACATACCACATTCATAGCAGATGTTGTGTATACCTTCATATTCAATATGATAGACCTTGTTTTGAGTACAGAACTGAGAAAGAAGAGGCTTAGCGAGATCAATATCGATACAGACACTGGCAAACTTGCCTCTCACGGCCCCAATGGTAGTCTTATCAACATGGTGGACTTTCCCAACAAGGCTACCAATCTTGTTCAGGAACCTATCACTGTAGTATTCAAGAGGTAGGCCCGGGAACCTAACCCAAGTAAGGATCCTGTTAACAGAGCAATCATGGGGATCAAAATTTGGGACCCAAGGTCTCAGAGCCAACACATGATTGGAGATAATATACGGACCACCATTCACAACAGCATTGAAATCCTCAGCCCTTGTGAATTTAATGACATAATAGTCATTTTCAAGGTCTGTGATAGTAACCTTTCCTTTCTTTGCCCATTGAGCCTGGATCCTCTGGGCAAAATAATTGAAACTGATCCTTTTCCCCAACACAGTGACGATTAACGCCAATTTCCACTTCGATCTCATGACCCGCTTGTCATCTGAGGATAGCCGGATCCTAGGACATAGCGGGTTATCAGGCTCTCCATCCTCAGAATCGGAATCAGAGAGAAAATCCCTGGAATCATTCTCAAAAGCATCCACCTCCATCATGGGATCCTCCTCTGACACCCCTAGCAACTTATCCCTCCAGAAGGGGCCTCCCAAATCCACGGAAACTCCCGCTTGCGCGGCCTGTGCGGCCAGCGCGGCCAGCGCGGCCAACGAAAGTCGCACGGCATGCTCATCCTGCTGGGGAGAGACGGTCGGTACTCCCTGTGGCCCAAGCACCGGAAGCGGCCCTCTAACTCCGGAATCATGCGCGCGTCCCTCCGCGAAAAACGAGTCCAGGGCCGCGGCCGCGGCACCAACACCTTCCAGCCCCCGATCGGCCGCCGCATCCCTAGAAGCCCCCAACGGCACCGGCGCACCCCTAGCACCCCCCGTCGAAACCGCCGGATCCGCCTCCCCACCATCCACCCACTCCGATCTACTCCTATCCCTCGACCGATCCCTCCGAATCCCGCTGCTCCGCCTCCTCCCCCGAGGAGATCCCTCGGATCTCCCATCATCCGCCGCCGCCCACGCCTCATCGATCCCGGAGTCATTGCCCCGCCCGCGCCCCGCCACCACCAGATCCGACACAGGCCAGCCGCCTGCCTTCACCGACCCATCCCCCTTAACCTTCACGATCGCCTTGGTCATCACCGAGAGAGAGAGAGATTTACTTTTCTTAAATTCTACTATTAGTTATAGTTAATTTATTTATAACTAATTGAGAGGGAGAGAGAGAAAAAATTGAGTTATAAAATTGATCCTGTGTTTTAGAGAAAGAAGAGAGATCTGAAAGGGAGGAGATAGATCTAAAAGAGAGAAATAGATCTGAGAGAGAGAAGATATATCTCAAAATTCTCCATCTTCCTAAAAATTCTTCACCATGACAACAGATCTGAGAGAGAGAAGCCAGATCTGAAAAAGAGAAGATAGATCTAAAAGAGAAGAGATAGATCTCAAAACTCTCAATCTTCGTAAAAATTCTTCACCATGACAACAGATTTGAGAGAGAGAAGACAGATCTGACAAAGAGAAGATAGATCTTATCTTTTTTATTTCCACAAAATAATATTTCTTTTTTAATATTATTTCTATTTCTAGAATATAATTACCGAAAAAACAAGATTTTTTGGCGTTTTAAAATTTTATTTTTATTAATTTGTATAATCAATTTTTTATTTTATAATTTATTTATTGATTAATTTAAAATATTTTCATATTAGACATTTTAAATACTAAGAGCAACAGTCAATAAATTTTTACCAAACTTTAATAATTAAACAACTAATAACAAGCATTTAACAGCAATAATAAATAATTTACTACAATCACAAACAGTTAACAACAACAGTTATTAACTAACAGCTGAACCAAATATATCATAAAACAGAAAAAAATAGTTCAAACAATAATTTGTAATTTCAAATAAGCTGACAGTATAAATATTTAAATTAATCTATAACATATTCCAACACACGAGAATGTCTTTAGTTTATTTTACCATGTGCCATTAAAATTAATAGATAGTTTAATCGTTACAAATTGAAAGATCAGGTTAAATACATAAAACCTAAAAAGTTGGGGTCTCATGAAGGTATTTTTATTTCCTTTTATTTATATATATGAATTATAATTGATCTATGCCATCGATCATCAATACAATCATTACCATCATGATAATTGGATTATGTGCCAACTCGATATATGACTCAGTAGTCGGTGCAACTATAGTAACCGACTCGTAATTAACTCACATTTAAATTAATCAGGTTAATTTTTCAGAGTTAATATTTGAAATTAATATTTTTTAAAGATTTGAAATTAATTAATTAACCTTCTAAGTTAGTATTATATAAATGGCTTAACACTCCCTGAACTTGTCCAAAAAGTATATGATTGGTCTCCTGAACTTTCAAAGTGTCCTCATAACTCTCTGAACTTATATAAAATGTTCAGTTAGCCCCATAAATTTATGTAAAATGTAATTAATCACTCGGGTGTAAAAAAATAGTTAAATGCGGAAGATATATTACACGTGTCTTAAAATATTAGTGCATAATTCACAAAATAGATTAAAACATATTAGAAAATAAGTTTTTGTTCAACTATAAAACTTTATGTTCTCTAATATTAGAATCGCATTACCCTAATCCAGGAGAGTTGGAGAATGGTGTACAAAGAGCTCTCCAAATTTAAGGGAACCCATTTTTTTATTATACTAATCTAACTAAATTATTTTTATTATTTATTATGTAAAAAATTAAAAAAATGTTAACTTATCTAGAAAATTAACTCTTTAAGAATCTTAAGGGACCTAATTATTATTATTATTATTATATTTATTATGTTAAAAATCAAGTTAAAAGTATTTTGGTATTTCATTTTGTAGAAACATTATTATTATATAAAAAGTATTTTTTTAATGAATAAGGCCCAATTTTTCATTTTGCACAATGTCCAAAAAATGTTTAAGATGGTCCTGTCCTGACCTTTGTCGTATTATTTTTTTACAACCGAGTGATTAAATGATTACATTTTATACAAGTTTAGGGAATAATGGAATATTTTATATAAATTCAGGGACTATCGAAATATTTTGAAAGTTCAAGGATCAATCAAACTTTTTAAACAAGTTGACAGCGAATAATATACACGCATATAGGTAAGAGTTTGGCTATGAATAAATTGAATTGTTGATTAATTGAGATTAATGATGTTTGAATTGAGATTCTAGAAGGGTGTATATTGATTATTTACAATAATAATCGTCAATTCATCAGCACTAAAGTAATAATTAGTGACCAATAATACAGGATATATACTATTTTATTGCTACGGCTCATATTTGATTGGTTTTCTTATTGATTTGCCTTTGGTAGGTATTATTTTCCTATTTCTGTCCTTTTCTTTATTTCTTCTGTTTATTCTTCTTTTCCTATTCCCCTCAAATTTACTCAATGTGGATAAAATACCAATAAAATGGAGAATGGCTGGAATCCATTCTACCCTCGAGGTAAGAAAATAAATAAATTAAAATGGGACTGTGGACTTTCAATTCCACTCCGATACTTACAGTGGCGAATTCAGGATTTGAGGGAGGAGGACAAAATTCTACGTAAAAAATTTTTAGACAAAAAATATAAAATTGTTCAATTTTTTATGATAAAAATACAAAATTGTTCAATTTTTGGTGACGAAAAATGCAAAATCGTTCAATTGTCATGCATTATTTTTATGATTTTTTTGATAAAAAACGTAAATTATAATGTTTTCGACTCGTAATCGTCCATTTCCGGGATTCTCGGATTGTTACGCATCAAATATCCATAACGTTTTGGGTCAGGTGCAATTTTACCCCTAACATCTAAAATGGTGCAATATTACCCCTAATGTTTGTAGCCAAGAACAATTTTATCCTTAACGCTGATAAATTGGATCAATTTCAGACACTATTATCAAATACAGTCATTTTTTTTTCTTTATTTTGCACCAATTGCATATCAATTTTATAATTTTGTACCAATTTTATCCCTAACGTTGATAAATTGGATCAATTTCAGACACTATTATTCATGACCGAGAAGACAGTTTGATGAATTATTTCTCAAATTGACCCAATTTATCAACGTTAGGGGTAAAATTGTTCTTGGCTTCCAACATTAGGGATAAAATTGTACTATTTTAGACGTTAGGGATAAAATTGCTCATGACCCAAAATATTAGGAGTATTTTTGCACTTTAACCCTTATTTTTAGACTATATATATATATATATATATATATATATATATATATATATATTAAAATGGGGGGGGGGGGGGGGCAAATGCCCCCTTTGACCCCCCTACATCCGCCCCTGGATACTTAAGTTAACGGAATTAAAAAAAGAAGAGCCTTTAGTGAAAATTATAATAGATGTGCATATTCACCTTAACTGTGATGTCTCGTTCTATTTATAGTATATTATAGGCAATTCGATAGTTGTTGCAAGGTGTGTGCCTAGCTTCTTTTAAGGATCGATATCGACTCCTGAATATCATAAGTAATTTCGGCAATTTGTGATATACCTAAACTGTAATCTTAGATTCTAAGTGTAAATTGATTGTCTTTCTCCATAACGGATTAAGAACACGTGTTCTGATGGTTATTTACACCAATACGATCCGATCCGAAAGTTCTTCTTAAATCGTACAATATTGCTTGCCTCAGATGAAGACACATATACTTATAACATATTCATGTGATATCATTAAGTATAATTTTTATAGCGAAAAATATAAAAATAAACTTTGTGGTTAGACAAATTTGTAAAAACAATACTCGTGGCTTTAAAGTTTACAAACATGAATATGTATTTTTTTTGCGGTTTACAAACTAAGTCATTCTTTTAAAAATTATTGTGGTGACTATTTACTTTAAAAATAAGCAATTTGAAGCAATTAATAAGACTGATGCCCTGTTTGTTTGGGGGAAAATATTGTGTTCTGAAAATTTTTATGTAGGGTTTGTACAGAAAAATAAAATATTTTCCTGTGTTTGGCAACAACACTGTGAAATATTTTCTGGTGTTTGGCTACAATCTGGAAAATATTTTCCAATCACTAAATATAGATTTTCTGTATTTTTTATTTTCAATTGTATATATAAAACACAAAAAAGAGATTCACATGTATTGAGTATAAATTAAGCACAAAACACACACATAAACGGTAAGGTGTGGTTTGGTTCGCGGAATGGAATGGAAATTCCTTAGGAATAACTATTCATATGTTTGGTTGGTGGAATAAGATATGATAGAATATATAATTTTTCATTCAAAAGACAACATTTCCCCCAAATCTATTACTATAAATTGTATGTTTTCGCGTGTTATTAACCTTATTGCGTTTTTTTTTCCTTTTCTCTTCATTTTTTCGTGTTCTCACGTTTAGTTTTTCGGTTTTTCCTTTTTTTGGCATTTTTTATTTTTCACATTTTGTTACTTTTTCGTGTTATTCACGTTTTTTCATGTTTTTCATATTTTTCACGTTTTTGTGTTTTGTTTGCATTTTTCGTCTTTTCATGTGTATCACGTTTTTCACGTATTGTCACGTTTTTGTGTTTTAGCATTTTTCGCGTTTTCGTATTTTTCGTATTTTTTACGTTTTCGTATTTTGTTTGCATATTTCGTCTTTTCATGTGTATCGTATTTTTCACATATTGTCACGTTTTTGTGTTTTAGCATTTTTCGTGTTTTTGTGTTTTTCGTATTTTTCACGTTTTCGTGTTTTGTTTGCATTTTTCGTCGTTTCATGTGTATCGTGTTTTTCGTATATTGTCACGTTTTTGTGTTTTAGCATTTTTCGCGTTTTTGTGTTTTTCGTATTTTTCACGTTTTCATGTCTTGTTTGCATTTTTCGTCTTTTCATGTGTATCGCGTTTTTCACGTTTTTGTGTTTTAGCATTTTTCGCGTTTTCGTGTTTTTCGTATTTTTTCACGTTTTTCTGTTTTTTGTATTTTTCACATCTTTGTATATTTCGTGTTTTGTCACTTTTTCGCGTTGTTCATGTTTTGGACCTTTTCAAGTGATTGCTTTTTTTTTGCGTTTTTCGCGTTTGTTCACATTTTCCTGTTTTTTGTGGGGTTTTTGTTTCATATTCTCGTATTTTGTAACGTTTTCACGTTATTCATATTTTTCGTGTTTCATATTTTTCGTATTTTTACATTTTTTAACGTTTTCCCAAGTTTCTCTAAGCGCATATGTTTTGGGGAAATATTTCTTCCTTCCTTTTCTATTGACTTGCCACTTATTTTCCTTTGACTTATTTTCCTGCACAAACAAACACTGGAAAGTTGGGAAAATATTTTCATGTAGAATATTTTCCCCCAAACAAACAGGACATGAGTTTGCAAATTATCCAAAATACAAGGTCTAACTTTGCAAATTAACTAACCACAAGCATGGTTTGACCGAAAAATTGACTTGCATATCCTTTGACTACAAAATTCATAAAGTACAGATCCTGTTTGCAAACTTTTAAGTCACAGAAATTGTATTTACAAATCGGTCAAACCATAAAATTTATTTTTTTACTTTTCCCATATATATATATATATATATATATATATATATATATATATATATATATATATATATATATATATATATATATAAAAGAGTGCTCATGTGAGATGAAATTCCTTATGTGAGAATGATGCTTATGTGAGAACATTCAATAATAATATTATTGTAGAACATTAGAGATTAGTTTTAGAACATATGTTGGAGTATATGTTCTATATTTATAGTCTGTGTTCTAAAACGTTAAGTAAAATGTTCTAAATAATTAGTTTTAGAGCATAGGACATTATTAGAACATATGTTGGAGTATATTTCTTATCATATGTTCTCAAAAGTTAAGTACAATGTTCTAAATAATTAGTTTTAAAACATATGTTGGAGTATATGTTCTATATTTTATTGCATTTGTTCTAAAATGTTAAGTAAAATGTTCTAAATAATGTTACATATATTCCAAATTTTATAGATTGTGTTTTAAAAAAAATTATGCATGAACTCTAGTGAATTTTTAAAAGAAAAAAGTACAAAAATAAACCATGTGGTTTATGCCATTTTCAAACATAAACTATGTGGTTTAAAAGTTGACAAACATATACATTATTGTTAATTCTGTTAGCAAACACAGTCCAAACTGACTAACGGTGTTAAAAAAGGTCAAATGACAGTTAAAGTCAAAAGGCAAAGAGTTATTTTAGTCATTCTATTTATTTTATAAAAATTATCCAAATACTTTGCGGATTTTTTCAAAAACCATAAATAGTCCATGAAATTGAAAGAAAATCGAGCAGTGAACACTGAATAATGAAAATTCTTATAAACGAACTTCATAAAAATATCAAGCGCCAATTGAAATTTTGGCCGAAATTTGTCCAACTGGAGACATATGAATACGCCCA
Source organism: Euphorbia lathyris (assembly GCF_963576675.1). Taxonomy (NCBI): domain Eukaryota; kingdom Viridiplantae; phylum Streptophyta; class Magnoliopsida; order Malpighiales; family Euphorbiaceae; genus Euphorbia; species Euphorbia lathyris. Next base: position 61,385,526 of record NC_088915.1, read on the forward strand.
AGGATTCCCATGCCCTACTTAAGCTCACTCGAACCACTCGCGATCACCAACAACTTTTCAAGGCCCAATGTGACAGTCGACTTATCTATATCACAGATTCGAGTCACGGAAACCTCATATTCATCTGTCCAACTAGGGTCAACGTCATTATTCATGGGTGTATTCCCCTCAGGAGATAATGCTTCATAATAAGATCATAGAATGGATGTATTCCCAACAAAGCTGTCATAACTCTCAATTTGAGTAAGTGGACAAGGCATACAACAACAAGTTTGGAAATTACCCGATAAGAAACTTGAGTCAACGATTGTTTGCTTGGGTTAGGATCAATGTATAGTCCATCGAGTAATAACAATGTAGAACTAGCGGATCCATTCCTCGAAGTCAACGAACGTGGCATGTCACATTCACTCCACCAAAACTAGCTTCACCTTGAGATGGGCTACCCTTTACCACCGGATCAAAGACTTGACAAATCATTGCATCCCCTTTTAGTGTCGGTTCTTGGGTTGGACAAACAATCAAGGCGGATCTCTTTTCTCCACTAGAAGAGCCTCTCAAAGGTGTAAGAATGTACTTGACCATATCATTGAATATGGTGTAAGTGTTGTCCCTTCCCAAATGTGAGGCATCCCGGTTAAATTGCCACGACCTCCCTGGGAGTAAATGATACACGTCCATCTCAACTACATCACACATAATCTTATCTTTGCAGGCCCCAATGGAAATAGGTGTTGGTCCCGTGTAATTAGTTCCAAGGGGGGGTTAGGAACTAATGTAACTTTTTCGCTTAATTATGCTGACTTAATTTAATTATTTAGTTTACTTTACTCAGTTTTGGTCAGCAAGGCTGAGCGAGATGTAAGACATCTTTAGTCAGAGGCTGACTTGAACCTTTTTACTTGTGAGTTGGGAATTAACACTTAAGGTCAGCTTCCAACTCAGCACTCTGATTACTCAATGTCAGCTTATACAATTTATATCCTGAGTAATTTAAGCAGACAACAGATACATATATATATTGAGAGAAAGAGTTAGAAATTACTCAGCAGACTTATCCTGGTTCGGCCTCACCGCCTACGTCTAGTCCCCAGAATCCTTCCGGGCTTTTTCAATCCACTACTGAGCTCTTTAAAGGTAGAGCACAAACCGTTTACAAAGCAGTTGAGTATGCAAGAGTACCGTCCTCTATTCGTCTACTCAACCCTACTGAGCGCTATCACCAAACACTCAGATTTTCTCTACCGCTGAGTACTAAAACCGAGTACTCAGCACCACTCTCTCAATCTTTACAATTGATACAAATTTGCTCTTTCTAGATGAAGAACACTTTAGATGAATACAAATTCAATCTAGACTTTTACACAGAAATAGGATTTGGGTGTAAGTATTTGCTTTTTCTTGTTTGTATGTGCTTGTATGTATTCTTTTCTTTTTTGTATTTCGGCAAAGGATCCAAGAGATGAACTTGTCCTTTTATAGTGAAGTCTGATGCCTCAATCATTTGAATTTGGATCTATCCGTTGAACTCAAACGGTCTTCTTACATCATTCACTGGTCAGCATACAGTTTTACAGGCCAATCCTGTCGTCTGAGTTTAGCAGGCGTCAAGCTTGTCTTCTTCCGCCAGGTTCGTCTTCTAACGTCAGTTTCATCTTTTAGCCAAATGCCAGTTGACCCATGCGTCTCGAAACTGTCTCATTGCGTAATTCCAAAGCTTCTGTATTGGCGCAGAACTTTGTCGGATCTTATCGTTTAGTTAACGGATCATTGGTGCTGACTTGATGAACACTCAGCTTGACTTAATAGACGTTGCCTTCGAGCTTTATCTTTTGCGAGGCTGAGTTACGTTTTTCATTCAGCTTCTTCGGTTAGCTTCGTCTTCAAGCGTTTGTTCTGAATAAGACTTTTCTTCTATTATGCTGAGTCGTGTTCTACTCAGCTTCTGTAGCTCATGTTGACTTCGTCCTGTCTTACTTTTTATTTCTTTTTTCATTTATAATTGTACTCAACATTGAACAAACACATTAGTACAATTAAATCAAAGCACTTAAATTTAATTTTTTTAATCATGGATTAACTTAAATAATTTTATCAAATCAAAATCATGTGGAAAGGTGTTTCAACAATAGGAGCCTTACACCGATGAGTGACATTAAGCTTCTCCCCATCTTTGATCCAACCAATTCGATACGAATTTGAATGTGGTTTGGGTACCAAGCCAAATTTGCTCAAAGACGCTTTACTAAGGATGTTCTCTCGACTTCCCCTATCAACAATCACTTCACATTTCATCACATGGATTAAACATCAAGTTCTAAACATTTGGTGCCTCAAATTATGCTCTTGCTCAATCGACATTAGCACTCTCTTCACTAGAAGACTCCTCATTCATCCTCGGCTGATCCACTATCAATGGGTTCACAACACACTCCATTATCATCTTCCTCTTCAGCTTCATGTATTACCATGTTAGCACTTCTTCATTTCGGGCATTCTTTGGATATATGGCCCAACTCATTGCACCGAAAGCATTTGAAAGGTGCCGGTTTAACATACGAATTGTTCTTCTGAAGTGGAGTTGGAGCTCCCCTTACTTGCTTTGCATTCCCAATGGGCATCTTCCCAGTACTAGACCCTTTGGTTCCACTAGCACTTGCAAGTTGCTTCCCATCATCTAGTGACTCTAAGTGTTCCCGAGTGGAAGTGTTACCATCCCCACCCATCCTCCTAGAGTGCTCTCGACTCCTTACACTCAATTGGGACTCCACCTTCAATGCTAAGTTCCGAGCATCTTATACCCGGATGACCATTTGGGTGCCAATTCCATCTTGTATATTGCACCTCAAGACTTCAAGGTATCGTGACGTCTTTTGGATTTCAGTTTCCGACAAGTTTACCATGGCCGAAAGCCTCAAAAACTCTGATATGCATTGGTGGACACTCTTACTCCTTTGTGAACATCCATAGTAAGAATTGTAAATGCATTGTTCGTAGTTGGGATGTAGAAACCTCTCCCTTAACATTAGCTTCATCCGTAACCAAGACCTTATCGGCTCCCTTCCTCATCTTTTTCTCTCTTCACAAACATGGTCCCACCAAACTAAGGCACACCTTTTAACCGATATGCCACCAACTAAACCTTCCTTTCATCTGGTATTCCCACATACTCAAATAACCTTGTTGGTCCCTTAGTTATGTGAGAATTTGTTCCTGAGGGGGGTTAATGGAACTATTAAGGATTTAAAAACTTTTCACACGTAAAACATTTCTCACAGCATACAGCACACAACACAACTTAGAGTGCAGAGATTGAGGTTCAGAGGCAACGTTAGTTGATTACCAACTAAGATTGCTTCTGTCCTTGGTTTGGAAGACAACACTTAGAGGACTTCCGAACTTTGCACATTTAAGATATTACTCTCGTTTTTTTAACTGTTCCGAATTAATAAGCAAGCAAATATACAGAGTAAGAGTTAGAAAATGATACTCAGCAGATTTATCCTGGTTCGGCCTCTTGACTGCATCTAGTCTCCGGAATTCATCTTTCGAGCTTTAGTTTGCTTAGAACTTCAAGGAATAATCACTCAGAGCTTTTACGTTGAAGATCAAGTTCCAATGTTGCAAATGAGAGGCCTTTTATAGTTGACACTTGAGGCAGAGATCATTTCAAAATTCAAAATAACCGTTGAGAGGGAAACATTCAGCTGTCGTTTTCACTCTCCAGAGGCCAGTGCCAACAACCAATAGTCTTCTATCTTTTACCGTTTGTTTTGTCTGTTGCGATGTGCTCCAGAGTTGGTCGGAGTCAGTCTTTTTGGTCTAACCAAATCAGGCAAAGGTCAACTCTATCTCTGTCCAGCGTCTGTTGATCTTGTCCAATGTGGCTTGATTCTTGTCTTCCAGAATGCTCTTGTCTTTGAGATAGCTGGAAGGTTTTTGGATCCTTCTATGAGGTGGGCTTAATGCTTTGATTCACAACCCTCTTAATGGCCCAATTTAATTTCTTTGAACTACTGCTTATATTAATCAAACACTTCAACAAACACATTAGTATAAATCAATCAACATTTTATTTTTAAAGTGTTATTAATTATAGAGATATTTATAATTTAATATTTTTGTTATAATCAAAATCAATGTGGAAATTGTGTTTCAACAAATCTCTCTACTTCCAATAGCCAATCAAGAAATCACTCAATGTCAGGATCACCCCCAAATGAAGGTAAGTCAATTTTCAATTTGAAGGCATCATCTCGATCAAACTTCTCCCCATATCTGCCTCTAACGTTCACATTCTCCACATATGGGTTTCCCCAACATAATTTCTCCTCCCATGACCACCTACATCAACATCATTCACAATATCCATATCTCATTCATGTGCCCATGGCCAACCATACCAATATCATTACGGATACCCATATTTCTAGCAAATCTATTAGGCTCAAAATTATCAAAAGCATCCCCATCACTATCATTGTTGGCATTGTGAATAATAACGGGATTTGAACGCCTTACCTCATGACCCCGAGGGCCCATTTGTTGTTGCACAAGATTTCACCTAGGGGTGGGGATTGTGGTGGTGTCGGGTGTCGTTAGGGTTGAGGCTGAATAACCTATTCTTTCCTCCGGTGAGGACCTCCGACGGGTTGTGGAATAGTATTTCGAATCTCAAGCTTGAGTTTCTCAATACAGAGAGCCTACTCTCTCATACTTGCATTGTGCCTTTCATTTTGCTCCATGATAGCTTCTCTAAATCCCTTCATGCAAACTTCCATGTCTTCAAATCTCTTGTCATTTGCTTACATTGCTTCTTGTGGTGGATGGGGTTGAACCATAACCAATAAGAAGTCTCTGGGAAAGAAAACGGCTCGGCTCTGATACCAACTGATACGGTCGAAATCGAACTTGAAGGTTTTGATCTTAAACCAACAAAGAGTTTCTTCTCAAACCTAACTCGAAGGAGTTAATCCCAAAGAAAAATGTTTCAACCTTGCCTTCTAATGGAGGCTTTGATAATAATTTCATAAAAGTTTAGTTTCATTACAGATAAGGACGTTTATATACCTCCCATGAAGGTGTGCAAAAATACTAAAATATCCCCACCAGGGTTACAACTTGAAAGGATAAAGAGGTAGTATGGGAATAGATGTGCAAATGACAAAGATGATAATAAGTTTAATGGCAAAATAGTAAATAAGATAATGACATAATAGTAATTAAGAGTGTGGCAACCCTTGTCCCATCTTCTTCAACTTGGTGAATAAGGCAACCCACGCGCGGAGTGAGGATGCCACACGTTGTGTGGTGCCTCGCTGCCCCTGGTGGTGTCTCACTCGAGCCACTCGCGAGTGAGTCACTCCACACGCCGAGTGAGAATTCCACACGGCGTGTAGGTGCAGTCCTGTCCTTTTTTTCTTTGTGCTCGTATGTGTTTTATTTTTTACCCGACTCCCTTTATCCGGACTCGAACCTTTGAAGGAGATGCCGCATCCGTTGCCCTATGTATTGGTGATCAGATTTGAAATGCAATTGTATGCAATGATGAACCGACAAAAAAAATAAAAGCACTACATGAATGAATATCCACGCAATCACACCTTTAAAGAAACATAGTACAGTTTGCAATAAATTTGGATGATAAAATAGGAAATATTAAAATAGCTACTTGTTTATTTTAGGATATTTGAATATAACATCGTCATTTGAATGGCCAGAGATTAAATTTGTTTTTCTATATGGTCCATACTTATGGGGTCCAAAATACATAATACATGTTTCTTAGATTTGAATTTGTTACACGTTTGTGTGCTTGTGGATGATCTTTCTTTAGCCTTAAAGTTAGTCCTACATATGTAAGGATGTCAACGGGTATTGTATCCGACACTATCTGATTCTCACGTCTTATATAAAAGGGTATGAGACCTTTAAGAATTAATCGAGAATTAGTCTGAAATAAATGGACAATTACTTGTATTTTTTATTAATAACAATTTATTATATAAATATAATTAAATATGTATTATACTATTTAAAAATAATAATGTAAAATAATTTTAGTATAAAAAAACATGTATATATTTGTGATATATATCCTTAAAAATTTATCACCAACAACATTTAAACAATAATACTATTGAAATAACTCAAACAAGTAAAGTATAATATGCATAAGTAAAAGTTGCAAAAAAAAAAAAATGCATAAGTAATATAATTCACTGAAACTGTGAAATAATGTCTTTAAGTATTAAATAATACCATGGAAAAAAATGGAGAACACAACTAATTAAAATTATTTGAAAATAATAAACATAATTTATCCAAGACGTCGACAATGTTAAAAAAATGAATTATAATAAAGCAAAAGAAACGTTTTTTTTTTATTTTGACTGACGCTCAGGGGACTCTAGGCATACCATAGCCAGCCTCTAGGCGACCTAGTCGCTACCTAAACGATAAAAACACAGCTAAAAACCGACTAAGGGGTCTAGGCGGAAAAAATTAGAATGGATTCTCAATTTTGAACGCCTAGGCGGTCCAAACGGCCGCAACATTGATCTTAGTAAATAAGGTATCAGAGATCTAATTAACATTGACAAGTTCAGATATATCATGTATCATGTATGATAAGAAAGATGGTAAAAAACGTTAGGTGTTAGTTAGACAAACATGGACTTCGAGGATTAGTCGGCGATTAGTCGGATTTGCATTTTTGTATTTTTTATTTATTAATCAATAAATTGTTATATAATTCAATTAAAATATGTATTATACTATCTAAAAATAACAATATAAAATTATTTAATATAGAAAAACACAAATATTTGTAACATATATCTTTAAAAATATGCAAATCAACATTTCAATAATAGTATCATTGAAACAACTCAAAAGTGAATTATAATAATAGAAAAAATTCACAATATATAATGCTTTTGTTCATCGTCGCTTAGGCGGCGTCAAGATAGCCTAAGGGAGCCCAAACGGTTAAAACTTACCTACGGGCCAAAAAGGTCTAAAGAGATTAAATAAAGAAAATTGTGGCGAATTCTCGATTTTGAGTGCGTAAACAATCCATATTATGACAATGAAAAATAATAAATAAATAAATTTATGTAATTATGAATTAAACTAATGTTTTTTTCTCTAGGGATGCCCTATTAAAATAAAGTATAATGACATACGATGATAATATGGACCTTAATGACAATGTAATATTTAGTTATTTACTGTTAGATCTAAACTTATTAGAATTTTAGGGTGGAGATTCAAAACATCCCCAAGACTTAAATTTAATAAGCGTAAATTATCAAATTCATCATTAAGGTCCATTTAAACACTGTTGCGATGAAATATCATAATTATCAGTATTTAAACGTATCAAATTTAAAAATCATCAAATGTTACAATGCAGCTAATATAATTAGGTTTTAGGTTTTTTTTCTTTTGACTAAGATAATACACACTGTTTAAAAGACATATGTTATAAATATATGTATTTTTAAATAATATAATACATATTTGAATTTATATGATAATTTGTTGATTTCGAAATAAAAAATACAAAATTACAAATCCGATTAATCTGCAATTAATCCTTAAAACCTTGTCTATCCGACTAAGGCCTAGCGTTTTTTAACCATTTATGCATGCAATTAGGTGGTGAAGAAGTGAGCATTGAATTGAATTTATGTTTCTGCAAAATCTGAAACAGCAGAATTATTCTTTTTAAACCATTTATGGGTAAATAAAAGAGAAAAAGAATAATTCCTATATAGTGATAATTGAAAATACAAGACACTGAAAAGCAAGATTCATGCAAATTTGTGAGATGGGTCCATGGCTTCAGTATATGAATCATAGTTATTCAAGAATGGCTCTTCGAGACCTTCAATTCGACAAAATACAAATAATTGGGACCCTTTCTTTCTTTCTTTTAATTTAGTCGTTAAGATGCTAAATTAATGTTCAAAGTAGGCATAAAGATAAAATTATATACGATTTGTCCAATAGAATAAATATCATTTCATTCTACTTTCAGGTTTCTCTCTAAATCTATTGCTTTTTTTTATTTTTATTTTTACATTCAGGTTAGTCTTATATTATTGCACAAGCTTAGAAAAAGATGAAGCTCTCACCTAGTGGTTGAGAGCTTATCTATACCTTAAAAGGTCATGGGTTTGAATCACATCCTAGTGGTTGGGCGCAAATTTTTTTTTTATAAAAAAAATAGAAAAAGATGAACAAGAAAGGTATTGGGGTTATCTGATATTGCTTACGTGTTCAAATCACCTTAGTAATCTGACGTCGTTGACAATCTACAAAACATTAACGTAGATCAGACGGGGTCGGAGTTCGGTGAACCCACTCCAATACCTAAGTCAGTTTCTAATTTAGGACCGAATTGAACGGTATGAACTACTTGTCAAATAGTAGTTAATGTACCGTATTTTGTGTCCATATCTGTTTATTTATAGGGTTTTTTTTAGGTTAAACTATTCACCTCTGTAGAATCCTTGTGAGTTTAAGATTTCATATCCCTCAATGAGTTAAGTCCTGGGAGGAATCCTTTATCTCGTGGAATATCTAGAAAGTTCCTTTATAATAGGAGGTCGAAGCTGCTGTATGTGCCAGGCCTCACTCGGTGAGCCCGGGGGTAGGCACCGTTGACGACAACGATGTGATTGGCGCTGAAAGCAACCAAACTGGGAATCAAGCTACTCGGTAGGACCGAAACTCGGAGTATGGAAAAGTCGCAACCCACGAATGGGAAATGAACATCGATTCCTTGCGGGAGACCGGTGTGGGTTCGAGAAATTGGGTACGAGCCGAAAAGGCTAGCTCCTTTCCGGAGAAAGGCTACTAGGCACCTCGACATCATCGTTGGAACGATTTAGGCACGTTTCAAAATCTCATTGGTTCATGTGCTTTTTACTCGAGTCGCCATTGGAACGACTTAAGCGTTTAAAACGTGAAGTAAAATATTTAATCCAAAAACGTAATTGAGCATACAAGTCCATTATTTTATACAAAATCGTTTTGAAAGACAATCGACTTAAAAACTCTTTTATTTACCCTTAATGAATATTCAAAAAGGCTTTATTCATGAAAACGCTTTTAATTACAATGTTCGCTTAGCCCGCCGTTGGAACAAGTTAAGGTTTCAAGACGTGGCATTTTAGAAAAGTCGTTTGAATTAGGAAAAAGAATTAAAAACCCTTTATTTACCTTTTGGAAGCATTTTTAATTTAAACAACCAAATTAAAAAAAAAACTCATTTTGTGGCTTAATCCTATCCATTTTCACTCAATTTAATCCTCATTCCTATTTAATCAATACAAATATGATTACAATATATGACGAACTAAGTCCAAAATCCACCCAACCTAATATATCTATATATATATATATATATATTCATACAGCGGAAAAATTTGATAAATACGAAGAAAATAGTTTTTATAGCTTTTTGTATAAATAGCAAAAATAATGATAGTAGAAAGACTTAAATTATACTATTAAGTAGAAGCACTGCCATTTAACCCAAAATACCTCAAAGTAATTTTATACCTAATATGTACCAAAAATAATCAATTAAATGTACATTAAATGTTAATATAAAATAACACTCAAGAAACCCAAAAATACCCATTAGTTAGTTAACCCCAAAACACCCAAGCAAATAATTATAAAATAGTAACTAATATATCCTAAAAGGGGTTTAAAAAAAAATATATATATATATATATATATATATATATATATAAATCAAACATTAAATTTAACACTTAAAAGAGGTCCATCTTGTTGGATGGAGTAAACCTAGAGAAGGGATAGTGAAGCTGAATACGGATGGTTCCTGCCTTAGCAATGGCAAGATTGCTGCCGGAGGTGTTCTTCGTGATGCGGGTGGCGCCTGGCTGGCCGGTTTCACCCATAACCTAGGGTTGGGTTCTTCCTTTTCGGCAGAACTTTGGGGTATCCTCTCAGGTATCAAGCTCGCTATTAGCTTGGGGGTTAGGAGGTTATCTGTGGAATCTGATAACTTGGAGGCGATCAACAGGATTTCAGATAACCAGGCTATTTGTCTTAAAAGCCAGAATCTTATCAAAGCCATTTTAAGGCTTCTCCCTTCCTTCGAGTTCTTGAAGTTCAACCACATCTACAGGGAACAAAACCGGGTTGCGGATCGTTTGGCGGAAGCTGGGCATGAGGGGATGTTAGGTGTTTCTACCCTTTCTGATCCTCCCATCTTTCTCTCATCTCTGCTGTTTGAGGATAGGATTGGGGTCAGCCTTCCTAGGTTGATCCCGGATTAGGTTTTCTTGTTTGTTTGTTTTTTTCCTTTCCCTACCAAAAAAAAAACATTAAATTTAACCTAATAATAAGATAAATTATCCAAAGCCCAAAATGTGAGAAAATAGTATTTATTGAAATAATATACATATACGTATATATATAACTTTTAAAAACTAAATAAATATAAATAATATTCAAATATAAAATAAATAGATTTCTAATAAATATAACTACATATAAAATATATTATTCTAAACCAATGTTTTACTTTTAAAACATTAGTTTCAAAATATTTACAACAACGAATCTACAACTTTTTAGTTTCGGACTACTCTTTAATCGGGCCACGGTTCGTATCGGCACTTAAAATGAGGTTTTTTTTATTTTAAATCAAAACCGAATATTTATTAAAATGCTAAATAGGAATTAGATACATAAATATAAACAAACAAATAAATAAATAAATTGCAAGAGTCTAGTCCTCAGATTAATACCTCTAAATCGGTATTCGGTTGAAAGTCGGTTGATTCCACGAGTTTCTGATTTTTAGTGCGTTTTTCAATATATTTTTTGTTCAAACTTTTTTTCCAAAATTATTTTTTTTCAAAAAATTTCCTCCCCCTCCTTTTTTGCCTTGGGATCCGTGCCTTTTTTTATAGGCACGGATCCCAAGTTGGGCGTACGCCCAACAACTGCTGGGCGTACACCCAGCGTTGGCCGAGCATTCCGCCCCACTGGCCGTGCGTCGCGCCCAGCGTCGGCTGGGCGATGCCTTTCTCCACGGGGCATCACGTCGGTGACCGTTCGGGCGAGGTTTTCCCCTCGGGTCTCTCGTGCCTATAAAAACAATGCGGACGCCGGGCGAATTTCAAAATATTTTTCTGGAGAAATCGAGTTTGCTCGTGGGACTCGCAATCATCGTTCTTCGCGATTTTTCTTTTCCTCTTTATCGATTTGCCCTTTTATTTTAAAATTTCCGGATTTAGTGGAATCAACTTTCTCAACTGTTTATCGTGGGTTTTCTTCATTGGTCCTCCGACTCAGTGTCTACAGCTGCGATTGTTGTTTTAGTTTTAACTCCTCCGCACGTGCCTTTTAGCTTAAAAGGGGGCTAACGTCATTCACGTCATGTCATTTTGCATTATATCAGAGCCCCCATTTCTTAGCTTTAGACATTCTTTCATGATTTATTTTGTGAAAGATGCTTCAAAAGAGGACCTTCCCCCAATTTATCTTTTTACATTGTGTGTGTTACGCCGAAATAATTTCGCCTGATTTAGGATTTCTACTGACGTATTTGTTTGTTACTTGGTCTATAACCTTGCGTTTTTGCGGGTGATTTATGAGGATGTTTCCCTTAATAGTGAGAGTCTTTCCACTTGCTTTAGAGTCCTTTTGTTTTCCTTTTCGAACGTTTTATCAGTCTTTCTTCCTCCTTTTCGTTGCATTCCTCACTTCTTTCTTTTTGCTGCTATCCATATTCATCCTTTTCGTCTATTTCTTAGAGTTCGGTTTTTTTTATCTTCTCAGCCCTATATTGTCTTTACTCATTCTCTTTCTGTCTATTTATTCCTTTTGCATAATGAAGGTAAAAAAGCCTCAAGCTGGTAAGGGAGAAAACCTCTAGCAAAGAAAAATGAAGAGGCTAAAGAGGCTAAGAAACATAGAATCCACATTTGAAAAATCATGAACAATCTTCAACTTTCGATGATCTTTCTCTGACCACGCTGGTGTTTAGATACCGAGAATTTTCCCATTTAGAAGTTAGAGTTCCAACTCTTGACCAGGTAATAACGAGGGCGCCCAAGGACCATTTAGGTTTTTATGAAATTTTTCTAGAGAATGGTGTTTGTTTTGAGGGAGCATGAGATATATCGTGTACAACTGTCTCCAAACGGTTGGCTAAACCTACTAATTAAGTTTGGTTAAAGTATGTGAAGACATGTGTTTTGTACTAACATGCCCCTTATTTCAACATATCTAGACTCCTTCCCTGAGGGATACTGACGATTCCTTGTGGGTTTCCAAATTTCCCACCAACCTGCCATCTTTTGTTAGGGATAAACCCTCTAGTACCAAAAATTTCAAGCCTAGCTAGTTCTAGATATGTCTTCCCAAGGATGAGAGAGAGAGGAAATATATGAGACCTCTCTCTATCCTATTGACTTCCCTTTCTGAAGCTCCTGGAACTCGACCGTGATGAAAAAAGATAGCTTTTATGACTTGGTTCCTCTTACTGATGATGAACGAGATATGCATGAATTTCTAACCAGTCTATGCTTTACTTTTACTCGGGACCAAATGTTGAGTCACATGGCGGAGAACGGACCATTTGTGGTACTGGATGATGAGTGCGAGGTTCATCTAGATGGGATAGCCCCATATGCTTGTATTTTAGCAGGTTCAGAGTGAGCACTTCTTTTTGAATTGTTTTGATTTTTGATTCATCTGTGTGTGCAGGTTCTAACATGAGTAATGTGCGGGAAAATTGCTAGCTCGATAATTGGCTGTGAAAAAGGCTGTTGAGGATGAGGATGAGGTAGCTCATCATAATTCTTCGGATTCTTTACCCAGTGGTCTAACGTCTTCACCCCCTGCTTTGAGCTCGACTAGCCGTACTGGGAGGGATGTTGATACTTCTCCTTCTAGTGAGTTTTGGTGTTTTTTGTCTTTGGTTAAAAGCTTTTTTTTTGAATGAATAAAGAAGCTTTATTGATTATCCAATGAAAGAATATTAGTTAGGAAGGAAGGTGGAACCACCCAATCCTCACGAACAAAATCAGAAGCAACGGCTCTTGCTAATATGTGAGCCGCCGAATTCGCTGTTCGTTTAATGAAAGAAATAGAGACATTATTCACTGCTTTAATTAACGCATTACAATCCAAGATTATGTCACATAGGTATGAAAGTTGAGCTCCTGACTTGTTAATAGTTTGTACCACCGAGATGCAATCTGAACGGATCTCCACCTTGCTAAGGTTGTTCTGTTTTATCCAGGATAGAGCCTCACGTACCGCTATGGCTTCTGCTACAATCGGCTCGTAAGGACCATCCATTCTTCCATTTGACGCAAAGGTAAACTCCCCATCGCTATTTCAGATAAAAAAAACCAAAGGAACTATACCCTTCATTTGCGAACAGTCCCGCATCTACATTGCAAACCTGAAAGCCCTCCGCAAGTCGCTGCCATTTTGGGGAAACTTGTCTCTGAATAAATCTTTTGTTCATGCCTGAATGCCTTGCCAGATCCCATTCTTCTTGATCTCTCATTACTGCTGCCACAACTTGTTCAACAGTATCAAATGAACCTTGCAAGACCATTTGGTTTCGGTTCCGCCAGATTCCCCATAGCAGCCAAGCCACATCTGCAATTAATTTTTTATCCCTTCCATTTATGCACGTTATTAACCATTCAATACATGAAGGCACCTCTTTCATTCTGTCATCCCCATAGAATTGAAGCCAAACCTCCTCTGCGACAGGACAGTGCAGATATACATGGTTTTCGTCTTCGCCAGGGATCTTGCATATGGGGCAGAAATCTGCTAAACTACTATGTCGCCATGCAAGATTCGATATGGTAGGCATGCAGCGAGAAACAAGCCTACAAACAAAATCTTTAATCTTTGGTGCTACCGCTAGACTCCACAGAGCCTGCCAGTTTACCTCCGTTTGAGCTGTATGATTTTCCCATGAGGACGAAGTTAAACGGTAGCAGCTTTTAACTGTGAAAACCCCATTCCTTTCCCCTGACCACATCCACCCATCCTCAATCATTAAGTTCCATCTCGAGATGGCAGATATAAGTCTCTGATCTCTTTGGTTAAATACTCGGTTTAGGATTTCAGAGTCCCACGAGCCATCTTGCTTTAGGAGTGATCTAACGGATCCATCTCCCACCGTTAAGTTAGGGATGCTTTCAGGATACGGATTCATAGAATCAGGTAGCCAAGCATCGTTCCAAATACTAGTAGATGCCCCATTGCCAATCTTTCGTCTGAGCCCCGTCTTAAGAGCAACCCGGCCCCTAAGTATACTACGCCATATGTAGGATGGGTTATGGCCCGCTTCAGCAGTTAATATTGATCCATTGGGGAAATACTGTGCCCGAAGCACTCGTACAACCAGTGATGCCGGGTATAAAAGGATCCGCCAGCTCTGTTTGGCTAAAAGAGCTGTATTGAAGTTTCTCAATTCTCTAAAGCCTCTAACCCCCTCAGCCTTGGTAGTGCACATCTTCTTCCATCTCATCCAGTGAATCCCTCGGTTCTCCTGGTTTGCGCTCTTCCACCAGAACCGACTAGTAATGCTATCAATTTTTGAGCAAATCTGATCCGGCAAATAGAAGACGCTCATAACATAGGTAGGGATAGCCTGAATGACTGCTTTTATTAAGACTTCCTTACCTGCTCGAGAAAGAAACTTTTCTTTCCAATTTGTAATTCTAGATCTGATTCGATCCTTTAAAAAACCGAAGGTCTGTGTCTTGCTTCTCCCTACTGCAATAGGGGCTCCCAGATATAGCCCGTGTTCCTCCACCTCTCTAACTCCTAACACCTCCATCACTTGGTCCCTAGAAACCTGAGACGAATTTCTGCTAAACAGGACCACGGATTTCTGGAAGTTTACTAATTGCCCCGATGCATCCTCGTAAATTTTCAGACAAGTTTGAACAGCGGTTGCCTCTGCGTGGTTAGCTCTAAAAAACAACAAACAATCATCGGCGAACATAAGGTGAGAGATTTTTGGTGCCGTCCTTGATACCTGACAGCCATGGATTTTTCCTTTGTACTCATAATCCGAGAGGAGAGCAGATAGGCCTTCCGAGCAAATCAGAAAGAGGAAAGGGGATAGAGGATCCCCCTGTCTTAGGCCTCTAGTTGGGATAATTGGTCCGATCTCCTTACCCCCATGAGTAATCGTATATCTAACTGATGTTACAACCCTCAAAAGCCAATCAACCCAATTAACCGGAAACCCCATAATCAAAAGCATTGCCTCCAAGAAACTCCATTCCACTCTGTCGTAAGCCTTACTCATATCCATCTTGAGTGCCGCCAACCCGTGTTTGCCATGTCTGATATTTCTTAGCTCGTGAATGGACTCGTATGTAATTATAATATTGTCAGATATCAACCTACCGGATAGAAACGCACTCTGTGTCTCCAATATAACCGAAGGGAGAACTTTTTTAAGACGCTGAGCCAACATTTTGGAAATGATCTTAGATAAGACATTACACAGTGAGATTGGTCTTAAATCAGAAACCGATTCCACCTCTTTCTTTTTTGGGATAAGTACAATCAGTGTATCGTTCAAACCTGGTGGGATAGGTGAATTATTCAGAACATTCAAGCTAGTTGCAGCAATGTCCGCCCCAATGATGTCCCAAAAATGTTGATAGAAAGCTAGGTTGAGCCTATCGGGCTCCGGACTCTTATCCGGATGCATCGAGAAACAGGCCACTCTGACCTCCTCCATGGTAAACTGTTCAGATAAAATCGCTAGATCAGTAGAGGACAGCTTCCTCCGAATTTGACCCAGAATCTCCTCATTCTAACTGCCGGTGCTCGTGAAAATCGACTGGAAATAGTCATGTAGAAGACCCTCTAATCCATTCCCCCAACCTCTCCAATTTCCATTCGAGTCCTTTAGTACATTGATAGCATTATTCTGTTTTCTAGCCGAGACTTGCTCGTGGAAGTAGCGGGAATTAGTGTCCCCCTCCCGTAGCCAGAAAAGCTTGGCCCGTTGACGCCAAAAATCAGATTGTTGTTGTAAAGTTTGACTGTATCGCTCAGAAATAGTTTTGTACGCTTCCACCCCACATCTGTCCATTCTCCCCTTAAGCCGCTGCATATCCCGTCGCAGATCAGCCAGTGCACTGCCAAAATTACTCTCCAAACCCATGCTCCAATCTTTCAGCGCAACTGTGACTCTTGTTAATTTGTCTGAGATATTTTCCCTCGTTGATCTAATCCAAGCCTGTTGTATGATCACCTTGCAACCTTCCTCTCTAATCCAGAAATTCTCAAACCTGAATCTCTTTCCTGGTTGGTTGATAACCCATACCTTATATTCCAGTAATAAAGCCGTGTGATCTGAGCATATTGTTGCTGAAGGAAAATAGGCAAACGTTTGGCAGCGGAAATATAAAAATTTTAACATTTTTCCATTAACCCAAGATCTGTTAATCGTTATTTCATATAAAGAGGGATAGAAGGAAATACCTTTCGATGTTCTATCTACTATTGCAATCGAAGTTCCCACAACTCTTACTTCGAGTTCCCGAGCACAAGATAAAAACACAATCCAAAATCAAGTTAGATATCAACCGTATAAAACAATCAAGAATAGATTGTCTCTAATAAATCAACACAACATCAAGGAATAAGAGAAAGAGATGAAAATCAATTGAACGGAAGGAAGCGGTGGATAATCTCGTCCTCTAGTGTGGGTCGAAATTCTCTCTCCCGGGTTGAGTATGTGTGTTTTGAAAATCACATATAAGGGGGAGTATTTATATTCTCTTGTATCTAAACCCTAGTTAGATAGAATTAGGTCACTGAATAAGAATTTAATTCGGAATATAATTCTTATTTATTATTTACAATTATATCTTAAATATAAAGATAATAATAATAACCTTATAGGATAATTATAGGAGCAATTTAATCTCATTAAAACTCCTAACTTATTTATCCTTTAATTAATTTAATTCACAATTATAATCTAATTAGAATTGTTAAAATCAAATTAAATATTTATGTATTTATCATACATAAAAATCGCCCCACCCCTATCTACTGGGCCTTAGTGGACTCACTTGGGCTTCCATCAATTAATTAACATGTGTTTCTCTTTTGGGCTCCAAGTCTTATGTGTGACCCATTAGGTTCTTATTGCTTCTAGCCGTATGCAACTATTAAATTAATTTTCACAGAATTATATTTAATCTTTGCATAACGGAATGAGTACGCGAAATGTGATTAGCAAATCCGAAACATTCCCCCAGAGCTATAAGAAGACAGGTTGATTCTGTCGTTGACCTTTCCGTATTAGTTACAGTATAATTCGATCCTTTATCAACTACATCCTTGAACTGAATCTTATGACTATGGATAATGTCAAGTCACATATAGCGAGATGTTCGTTTTACTTGTACAGATCGAGTCAACTCCAATTAGATAGGTTAAGTGAAATCTGTATTTCAAGTCTTAAGCTATCACCTTGCAAGGATTTAGAGTCAAGTCTTCCACAAGCTATCCTTGGACGTATCTCCCATTTATCGGGAGTGACAAATGCTCAATCCAATGTATAATTATCCTGCAATTACTTCATGTGATACCCAATGCCTTCCGTTCACACCCCAGAGTCATCTCTGTTATGGATCGTGTTACAACAGGATCAAAGCATCACATTCCATAATCCAGAATCACCAATTAACATTCCTTTGAGTCTGAGGATTACTTATACCTATTAATACCAATGAGATGAACAAGTGACAAGGATGAATCTACCCATCCTGTTATCTCAAGTCGGGTCCCCAATCCTAATGAACTCCCTTTCATTGGATCCATGCAACTGTCCAGATTATCTGTATATCTGAAGCTTGTGAGATCAGCTTTCTGTCTTGACAGAAGACATTGTTACATGCAAGTCTCAACAGTGATATGTCAATCCTAAACATATTACTTGACTTGGGGTGGTTTTAAGTTTATTAGTTTATTATAAATTTTCGTCTCACTTCATGCTTGTATGAACACTTTATAATCACTTTAAACAAACTTAGGGATTTCCTTTTGTTAGACTTATTTAGTTCTTTAAAAGGGGTTGCCTTTATATCGTTATGAAACCATATCTTATTAAAACAAATGATATAAAGAACACTTCATTCATATTTAGTTTATATCCTAGAACAATTTTCTATAGGACACTAAACCCTAACATACTCCCACTTGGACTAAAGCCAATTGTTTCTACAACTTATCCCAGTAGAAGTTAGATGACGATCATGTACTTTCTGGGCTAAGGGCTTTGTCAACGGATCTGCAATGTTGTCCTCAGTAGGTACTCTTTCTATTCTCACATCTCCTCTTGCCACAATCTCTCTTACAATGTGGTATCGCTTTAGGTAATGTTTGGATGCATTATGAGACCGTGGTTCCTTTGCTTGCACAATGGCTCCATTGTTATCACAGTACAGTGTAATGGGATTTACAATGTCAGGCACCATACCAAGTTCAGTAATGAACTTCTTAATCCAAACCGCTTCCTTTGTTGCTTCCGCAGCAACGATGTACTCTGACTCAGTCGTAGAGAAAGCTACGCTTCCCTGCTTGGAACTCTTCCAACTGACCGCGCCCCCATTCAAGATAAATAGGTATCCTGATTGGGATCTAAAATCATTCTCATCTGTGAGATGACTGGCGTCTGAAAATCCTTCTATTTTCAGACCCCCTTCTCTGTACACTAGGAACATGTCTTTAGTCCTTCTCAAATACTTAAGAATGTTCTTGACGGCATTCCAGTGCTCGTCTCCCGGATTACCTTGATAACGAATCATTATACTTAACGCGAACCCTACGTCAGGTCTAGTGCAAAGCATAGCATACATAATCGAACCGATTGCGCTGGCGTACGGGATTACAGCCATGTGCTTTTTATCATCTTCGGTTTTAGGACATTGATGATTGCTTAACTTTACTCCATGTACCATGGGTAAGTTGCCTCGTTTCGATTCAAGCATGCTAAACCGCTTTAGCACCTTTTCAATGTATGTAGCCTGTGAAAGACCAAGCAGTCTTCTTAATCTATCTCTGTAGATCTTTATACCAAGTATATAAGCTGCTTCACCAAGGTCTTTCATGGAGAAGTTACCTAATAACCATACTTTTACCGACTGTAGTAGAGCTATGTCATTTCCCATTAATAATATATCGTCCACATATAATATTAGAAATGCAACTGAGCTCCCACTTGCTTTCTTGTATATGCAAACTTCTTCGCAATTTTGTTCGAAACCAAATTGTTTTATGGTTTCGTCAAAACGCTTGTTCCATCTTCTAGATGCTTGCTTGAGTCCATAAATGGATCTCTGTAGTTTGCAAACCTTGTTTGCATCCTTTGATATAAAACCTTCAGGTTGCATCATATATACATCCTCAAGCAGGTTTCCATTTAGGAAAGCTGTTTTCACATCCATTTGCCAAATCTCGTAATCGTATTGAGCGGCAATAGCGAGCATTATTCTGATTGATTTGGACATAGCCACAAGAGAGAAAGTTTCGTCATAATCAATTCCTTATTTCTGACGATATCCTTTCGCAATTAACCTAGCTTTGTAGGTGCTAACCTTTCCATCCATGTTAGTCTTCTTTTTGAAGATCCACCTGCACCTAATGGGTTTTATCCCTTCGGGTGGATCAACCAAAGTCCAAACTTGGTTGGTGTACATGGCATCCATTTCAGAACCCATGGCCTCGAGCCATGCTTTAGAATCTGGACTGGTAAGAGCCTCTTTGTAGTTTTCGGGTTCGTCTAACACGGGAACCTCATCATCATCTCCCACTAGAAAACCATATCTAATTGGGAGTTCACGAACTCTTTGTGATCTACGAATGGGTGGCACTTGAGTCTCATCTAATGGGACTGCTTCGGGTTCCTCAACCGCCTCTGTTGTTTCAGTCGGTGTTTCTTGTTCTTGAACTTCATCAAGTTCAATCATGCTTCCCTTTTCTGTTTCTTCGAGAAACTCTTTCTCCAAGAAGGTTGCGTGCTTGGATACTATTACTTTCTGATCATCTGGATGATAGAAGTAATACCCCACAGTTTCCTTAGGGTATCCAATGAAGAAACACTTATCAGATTTAGAATCTAGTTTGTCTGACGCTATGCGTTTGACAAATGCTGAACAACCCCATACTCTCATGAATGAGAATGTGGGTTTCCTACCAATGAACAATTCATATGGTGTGGAACTAGCGGATTTAGTTGGTACTCGATTTAGGGTGAAGAGGGCAGTTTCTAAGGCATAGCCCCAAAATGTCTTTGGAAGCAACGATATGCTTATCATAGATCGTACCATATCTAGTAAGGTACGGTTCCTCCTTTCGGATACACCATTGTGTTATGGTGTATATGGAGGTGTCCATTGTGAGCATATTCCACATTCAGTTAGATAATTCAAAAAATCATCTGAAAGATATTCGCCACCTCGATCGGATCGAAGTATTTTTATTTTCTTTCCTAATTGATTTTCTACTTCACTCTTGAAGCATTTGAATTTCTCAAAAGCTTCGGACTTGTGCTTCATTAAGTAAACATAACCATATCTGGAATGGTCGTCTATAAAGCTTATGAAGTATGTGAATCCTCCTCTTGCTTGGACTGACATAGGACCGCATACATCTGAATGTATTAATCCTAGAGTGTCTGATACACGCTCACCTTTATTGCTAAAGGGTGTCTTTGTCATTTTACCTTTTAAACATGCTTCGCATGTTTCCAATGATTCAGAATCAATTGAATCTATAAGCCAATCTTGGAGTAGCTTAAGCATGCGTCTTTTTTTTATATGGCCTAAACGACAATGCCACAAGTAAGTCGAATTATCTAGCTTATGTCTTTTGGTATCAATTGCGAAAACAGAAATTTTGTCATCTAGCACATAAATCTCATTTTGTGATATTCCTGAAAAATAGAAAAATCCCATCTCTATAAAATTCGCAATGTTTATCTTTTATTGAAATATGAAAACCGTCATCAACAAGACGGCTAATAGAAATAATGTTTCTGGACATTTCAGGAACATACAAACAGTTGCCTAATTCTATTACAAGCCCAGAGGGCAAACTTAAATCATAATCTCCAACAGCGAGGGCGGCAACTCTTGCTCCATTTCCTACTCGCAAGTTTATGCTTCCTTTCTTCAATTCCTTAGTCCGATTTAGTTCCTACATATTTGTACAAATATGAGATCCGCATTCGGTATCAAGTACCCAAGATTCAGACTGTGAAATTGTATTTATTTCAATATAAAACATACCAGATGTTGAAGTCCCGGCTTTTCTCTTCTTGAGGGAAGCTAGGTATACCAAACAGTTTCTTTTCCAATGCCCATCTTCACCACAATAGTGGCACTCTCCTTTGGGCTTCTTTACTTCCTTTCCCTTTGTTTCAGTGAGCATGGCTCCCTTGCCTTTCTCAGGATGGATTGGATTAGGGAAGTTCCCTTTCCTCTTCTTTGATCCTTCAATAGCAAGGGCCGGTATTCCCTCGTTTTCCTTCATATTGGGCTCGACTGTCTCGAGCATATTTGCAAGCTCTACAAGAGAGGTTTGCAAGCCATTCACCTGGTAGTTCATAATGAACTGTGAATAACTCTCGGGGAGGGATTGAAGAAGTAATTTTACACTTAGTTCATGATCCATCGCATCTCCAATACTAGAAAACTTGGTAATAAGGCCAATCATCTTGACACAATGTGTCATTACAGATGTGCCCTCCTGCATCTTGCATCTATATAACTGCTTTGTTATCTCGTAGCGTTCGCACCGAGTTTGATTCGCAAACAACTCTTTCAGGTGCGTGACCATGGAATAGGCATCCATATCCTGATGTTGCCTTTTCAATTTCGGGGTCATTGATGCAAGTATGATGTCTCCCGCGTGATCGTCATCAGCCTTATGCTTCAGGTAAGCATAAAATTCTTGGTAGGGAGCACCATCCGTCGGGTAAGGGGGTATCGGTGTATCAAGTACATGCCCTTTCTTATCGAACTTCAACACGATTTTGAGGTTACGAAACCAGTCGGTGAAGTTTGAACCGTTCAACTTGTTATCGGTAAGTATATTTTGCAGATTGGTTTTAGTCATGATTTTAGGAGTGTTTTAATTTAAACCTGAGAGTGAGAAAGAGTAAACGTACGTTATTCATTTGCTTTAAAATACATCAATCTAAAATTATAAGCCTTTTGTTCATTTTAGATTGCTCCCACTATTTTGCCAAATTAATAGCCCTCCATATTAATTCGAAGAATTTCGCAAATCCTTTAGTGAGCTAAGATCCTAACTCCTGAGATTTCACCTTGAGTTTGCTCAACAAGCTAGTCTCATTTGTTAGGTAGATTCATGTAATCAATCACATCTTTGATGTGATTCCTAGGTTATTGGGTTACTAACTACATTAGTAACTAATATGCTATTCACATTAATCCCAACCATATTGCCCATTAGTTTATGACAACATGAGTTTGCTCATCCAATTATCATAATCTAATTTAAGTATTACCCCATATTCATGAAAAGATGATTTTTCAATAATTCAGGTGTTACCATAAGACCCCGAGCTTGAGTTTGCTCAACAACCCAAAGGCCCCCAGTACTGCCGGCTGAATTATAATATTAGAGAGGGGCAACCGATTTTAATAACTTGCTTATTTACTTAACTTTTAATTAGTGAGGGATTTTTATTTTAAGTCTCATAATCTAACTTAGTCTTGATTTGCTTTAGCATACATCAGACACATACATTGGCGTTATGGACATATCATCTAAATTATTCCGTCGAGCCAGAGACGGAATAAAAGGCCAAACCTAGGGAAATACTAACTATTACATATTTCTTTTTAGGTCCTCCGTCTTCTCCATGGCGCCTTGAAATTACATATTAATTTCTATTCTACTAAAGAAAACTTCAATTAACTTGAAGGGAATTAGATGAGAGGAGAAATTACAATAGATAGTGGAAAGGCAGGACTCGCAGGCCCTATTTCAAAAATATCAAAAGACTAAAAAGAGGGTCCAAATATGTCCATAACTCCAAACATGCATAGACTCAATTAAATAAATTTAATTGGTTGATTACATAAAATATTTTATGTAATATTTAGGTTAATCACATTAACTCATCAAATTAACTTTCATCCAATTTTAATTCTAATAGTTTCGTATCTTCTATATTAACCTTTTAGATTAATACAACTATACAAAACTTTAATTTATGCATGTCCCAATTATTTTGATTTCAATTCATTTAATACTTTTGATTTACAAATAGGTAAAACAAACTTTTAAATAAATTCATTCATTCGATAATCAAAACTATTAATTTCTGAAACATATATATATATAAATATATTTAAAAACTATTTTAAAACGATTTTAAAGTACGTGGGTTTCGGGACGGGCCCGAGGACGCGGCTGCTGCCGTTTGGCAGCAGCCCTGTCGCGCCTGGCCCTTGCCGATGTCTTGCGGCAGCGGCCGGGTTGCGCCGCGAGGCGCGACCCAAGCTGCTATCCATTTATATATATTTTTTATATATAATTATATATATATATATATATATATATATATATATATATATATATATATATATATATATATATATATATATATATATATCAGTTTTAAAACGGTTTTAAAACGATTTTCAGAAAATAAGAAAACCTATTATAGATTTTCCGTTTTATCTTTAGAATCAATAAAATTAACTTTTATCAATCTAACTATAAAACTAATAGATTTTGTTATAATGATTATCAACCGAAATAATTAGGAACATATGCATAAACTATTTTAATTAACAATTAATTAAAACTTATTTATCTTTAGAACTAACTAATCAAAATACTTTTGTTAATTAACCTAACTATAAATATTTATTCAATCTGATTGAAAAACTTCTAAATTTTCATATATGAAATAACGGATTTAACGCAGGCTCTGATACCACTGAAGGAAAATAGGCAAACGTTTGGCAGCGGAAATATAAAAATTTTAACCTTTTTCCATTAACCCAAGATCCGTTAATCGTTATTTCATATAAAGAGGGATAGAAGGAAATACCTTTCGATGTTCTATCTACTATTGCAATCGAAGTGCCCACAACTCTTACTTCGAGTTCCCGAGCACAAGACAAAAACACAATCCAAAATAAAGTTAGATATCAACCGTATAAAACAATCAAGAATAGATTGTCTCTAATAAATCAACACAAGATCAAGGAATAAGAGAAAGAGATGAAAATCAATTGAACGGAAGGAAGCGGTGGATAATCTCGTCCTCTAGTGTGGGTCGAAATTCTCTCTCCCGGGTTGAGTATGTGTGTTTCGAAAATCACATATAAGGGGGGTATTTATATTCTCTTGTATCTAAACCCTAATTAGATAGAATTAGGTTACTGAATAAGAATTTAATTCGGAATATAATTCTTATTTATTATTTACAATTATATCTTAAATATAAAGATAATAATAATAACCATATAGGATAATTATAGGAGCAATTTAATCTCATTAAAACTCTTAACTTATTTATTCTTTAATTAATTTAATTCACAATTATAATCTAATTAGAATTGTTAAAATCAAATTAAATATTTATGTATTTATCATACTTAAAAATCGCCCACCCCTATCTATTGGGCCTTAGTGGACTCAGTTGGGCTTCCATCAATTAATTAACATGTGTTTCTCTTTTGGGCTCCAAGTCTTATGTGTGACCCATTAGGTTCTTATTGCTTCTAGCCGTATGCAACTATTAAATTAATTTTCACAGAATTATATTTAATCTTTGCATAATTGAATGAGTATGCGAAATGTGATTAGCAAATCCGAAACATTCCCCCAGAGCTATAAGAAGACATGTTGATTCTGTCGTTAACCTTTCCGTATTAGTTACAGTATAATTCGACCCTTTATCAACTACATCCTTGAACTGAATCTTATGACTATGGATAATGTCAAGTCACATATAGCGAGACGTTCGTTTTACTTGTACAGACCGAGTCAACTCCAATTAGATAGGTTAAGTGAAATTTGTATTTCAAGTCTTAAGCTATCACCTTGCAAGGATTTAGAGTCAAGTCTTCCACAAGCGATCCTTGGACGTATCTCCCATTTATCGGGAGTGATAAATGCTCAATCCAATGTATAATTATCCTGCAATTACTTCCTGTGATACCCAACGTCTTCCGTTCACACCCCAGAGTCATCTTTGTTATGGATGGTGTTACAACAGGATCAAAGCATCACATTCCATAATCCAGAATCACCAATTAACATTTCTTTGAGTCTGAGGATTACTTATACCTATTAATACCAATGAGATGAACAAGTGACAAGGATGAATCTACCCATCCTGTTATCTCAAGTCGGGTCCCCAATCCTAATGAACTCCATTTCATTGGATCCATGCAACTGTCCAGATTATCTGTATATCTGAAGCTTGTGAGATCAGCTTTCTGTCTTGACAGAAGACATTGTTACATGCAAGTCACAACAGTGATATGTCAATCCTAAACATATTACTTGACTTGGGGTGGTTTTAAGTTTATTAGTTTATTATAAAGTTTCGTCTCACTTCATGCTTGTATGAACACTTTATAATCACTTTAAAAAAACTTAGGGATTTCCTTTTGTTAGACTTATTTAGTTCTTTAAAAGGGGTTGCCTTTATGTAGTTACGAAACCATATCTTATTAAAACAAATGATATAAAGAACACTTCATTCATATTTAGTTTATATCCTAGAAAAATTGTCTATAGGACATTAAACCCCAACAGTTGCGATGTTTTTGAGAGTCGAGTTCTGAAACTTCTCTCTCCAGTGGGTATTTAGCAGAGCTCTATCAAGGCGTTCTTCTATCCACCTTTCCGAGCCCCTACTAACCTCCCAAGTAAACTGGTGACCCTGCATTGATAGACTAGCTAAACCACAATCTTCAATTGCGTTACTGAAACCCTCCAGAAGCCATTCCGGAGGTCGATTACTGCCCCTTTTTTCAGAGTGTCTGAGAATGTCATTGAAGTCACCAATGCAGCACCATGCCATGTCCCCATCCCTGTGTAATGCCTTAAGCATTCCCATGAATCTCTTCTTCTGTTTCTTTCCGGAAAACCGTAGAAGCCCGTTATCCTCCATTGTCCAATGCCCCGAACCGAAACTTCGACATCAATAAAGTTTATCTCCTTTATGATGGTTGTGACTGAAACCATGTTCTTCCAGAAAAGAGCCAGCCCTCCTTCATGACCCTGTCTTTCAACAATTTCACAGCCCTCAAAACCCAATTTCTTCCTAACTTCATCAACCTTTTTCTCAATAGCCATAGTTTCCATGAGGAATAGAAACGTTGGCTTGTAGGCCCAAACTAAGTCCCTAAGGACATTTACTATCCGAGGGTTGGCCAGCCCTCGGCAGTTCCAGCTTAAGATACTCATTGACCCTTGCGGGCCTGATTCTCAGGTCCCGCTTCACCTCCGGTTTTAACCTGTTCGGTACAGTTGTGCTTCCTCTAGTTACCTTCTTGGGTTCGTTGCCTTTTAGCATCAACAATTATCACATCTTCATCTGTTCCTGTCTTTTTTATTGTTTCTGAACTAACATTGATCGATCCATGTTCCATTGTTTCCTCATGGTTCCAGCCTTCCTCTGGATCTCTGAGCCAGTCCCTCCCAACCTGTATACCTGACCTTCTGTTCGTAGCCCTGATACTACTATCATATTGTCGTTCTTCTGTGAAATCTTGACAATCATATAGTTGGCTGCAAAACTTATCTGTGTGCCCAATAATTCCGCAGAAGAAACAAAACTGAGGCAATCGTTCATATTGAAAGGGAACCCAGAACCATTCCCCTCCATTCCTTTTGAGCTTCTGACCCTTCCGAAGTGGATGGCGAATGTCGATCGCTACTTTGATTCTTAGAAAGCTATGTCGGAGGCCAGTGAAATTCTTAGGGTCTGCCTCAATGAATTTTCCGATCTTGTCGCCTATTGCTTGACAAGTTGCAGCGGTCTGATATCCTATTGGGAGATCAAAGATTTGCACCCAAATAATTAGGTCATAAAGATCCACCCTAGATGTTTGTTCAGTCTTTAGGAGTTTTCAAATGATAAGGACATTCTGATTGAACGTCCATGGCCCGTCATTGAGGACCCTTGCCATATCCAATTCATGATAAAATTGAAAAAGGTACCTGCCCTCTCTGTCTGCTTCCGTTATCGTGACACCTTTTTATCGGTTTCCAGATAGCCGCCAGAGTGTTCTTCATTGATTCAAAGTGAATCGCTTTTGTAGTAAGGAATTGTCCCAAGATAAAGAATTGATTCTGTTCCACAGGTTGCAGCGATGTTTCGCCAAGAATTAGGCCGTCAGGGTCATCACCGTCAAGCCTGAGGTTAGCATAGGCCGCCGCTATCCCTTTGCCTTTATACATGGTTACGGAAAATAGGAGGAAAGAAGTTATCGTGGATACGATGCCTGGTTTAGGGATTAAAGGCCGCCGAAATTTTAAATCGATTCCGCAAGATTGGGTTTCTTGGAGCAAGACCGATGTGGAGATGTGCGGAATCGAAAGGGGAAGAAAAACGAATTGGGGATTAGGGTACGGAGGGGAGATTGCCAGCGAATTGTGCAGGTTGGCTAGATTAAAACTTTTCAGATGAACATATGATGATCCACTCCAAGGGGGAGAGACGAATCTATTTTAACTTGGTTTTGTTTAGAGAGAGAGTGATCTTTATATACTTTATTACTTTGGTTAAAAGCTTTAATACTTTGCTTTTTTGTGTTATAGTCGTGACCCCAGTTGTTGGTGTTGTTTGGCCAGGTGCCAAGCCTTGCAACCATCCCCATTTCCTGTTTTTGTCTTATTGACCCTGATAAGGCTCTTGTGGAGCCTACCTCTGTTGTTTTATTGGATGAGGATGAGTTCTTATCTACTTCTGAAGTAGCTACTACCTATGCTCGGAAAGTAGCTCAAGCGAACAAGTTGGATGAGGCAAGGGCTCTTGTCGAGGCTGAATTAGGAAATGCTTCAAAAGAGAAGAGCGTAATTGCATTAAGACAAATGAGCTACAAAGTGGGGTTGAGAACTATAATCCCTAAAAGGACAAGTGTTTCAGTGGCGTCTCAAAAGATGCTCAGCATATGGAGGAGACTGAAGCTAGAGCTTTGGTTGTAGCTCACTTAGGGAACGCAGTGAGTAGTGCTGTATGCGCTGATCGAGACAAGATGACTAGCAAGTCCAAAGGTAAACCTGTCATCCGAACGGTGGCTAAGCAGAAGGATTCATTGAAGAAAAAGTCTTCCTATGGTGGGGCCCAATCTTCTATAAAGGGGACTCAACTAGCTGTTGGTATCCTAATTGGTGAGTCTCTAAGTCAATTGATGAGGATTCCTTCGGAAATTACTTTATTTGCCCGAGCTAGTGATCAAGAAATGATCGAGCTAAACAGTATTCGCCAAGCTTAGGTTTGTTGCTTTTTTATTTGCTTTGTTTTTGTGTTTAGTTGTTTCCATAAGTTCAGATCGTTTTTTTCTTGATTTTAGGCCATGCCCTCAAATTCTGAGGTCAATGAATGCCTTAAGGCTGCCCTTCATCAAAATGAGATGTTGGAGGCTAGGCACCCAAGTTCAATCAACCTTTAGGCTAAGATAGATCTAAAAAAGACCCCGAGCTCTTTGCTCGTCATGACTAGTGGCTGTTAGAGCAGCCTTTAGATTAGCCATTGCTTTCTTAAGCTGCTTTGTTGTTTTATGAAAATCTTATAGTAATCATCCTTTGATTTCTTCTCTTTTACAACTAATGATTCAACTTCTCCATCGTCTTTAACAACTTGGACTGCCTTCACGTCTGCATCAGGACTAGAATCCTTGAAAGAATTTTTGTCATAGCTCATACCAGAGTAGGCTATAGGTCTCATACTCGACTTGAGTCGTGACCATACTTCTTTCAAACACGGTTGCCGACAAAGACGATGAAATTAGAGATTTTGGTCCCCATTGTTATAAAAATAATCATTCAGGCAATAAGGGTTACTCATCTGTAGATGCTTCCATATTTCAACATAATCAGGACCATGTGAATTTTCATGGGACTTCTGGACTCGCTCCACATAGCAACAATTAGTGGCGAAGCCAGAAATTTAATGAAAAAAACATAATAAAAATAAATTCAAAAGTGTTATCAAAATAAAGAGTCTATTTAAATTAATTCATAATGTTAACACGTTTTTATAATTATTTAAAAATAAATAAAAACTTTATAAAAGAAAATAAGGTTGGAGGGATTTGAACATAGGACCCCTTTCAAATAGGAGTATGCATCCTTTAACCATCTTATCTAACTTTAAACATTGAAATAATACTACTTAGAATTAATATATACTAATTTTAGGGGGGGGGGGGGGGGCTACATGGGAAAAATCAATCTGTACCCAAGGGCGAAGCCAGTGGCCGAGGGGCTCTGGCCCCCCCGAGCCCTTGGCTGGCTCTGCCTCTGGCAACCATATTCATCATCATAAAATGACGTAGGATGAACATAAGCATAACACTCACAGTCGATATCACGTTCGTCACTATGAATATATTAAATATATCCATCAGCGTAGCATCTAAAAACAGTGTACCAATGGACTCATGATACTGTTGTATTTATTTACAAGAAAAAAAGATACTGTTGTATTTATTCTAAAATGGTGATCTCGATCGAAGCCACAAAAATACATCGGTATTGTAGCCTCCTTTGCATCTTGTGTCACACCCGACCCTATACGACCTCAATCGGCATCGGGCGTGAAATAGAAAAATCACAATCGACATTTAAGAGTCTCCAAATTATCCAAATATCATAACTATCATACTTTTCAAGAATTCCTCTCAAATACATTTCGACTATATACATATTTCTATTACATTTAAGTGTCAAATACTACCCAACATAACCAAATCTCCAAATTACTACAGAGGCAAATGTCCTAACTAAAGACAAACTCGATGTTTGAACCTTGTTTATCAACCAGTGACTTCTCATATCCTTGCTCTTTCTCGCCTAAAACATTAAAAACATTTGGAAAAACAAAATGAGACAAAAATCTCAATAAGAAACTATCAGCTATAAAAACCAATTTTACTTAACATAGCTACATATATACATTTATAAAGGGATTTAATCAAAACCTTATAAAATATACTCAAAACTTAAGTTCATAAAATAAAATTTGTGTATGTGTATCCATTCTCGAATTCCACCCGTGTAGCTTATCATAACATCAATCATATCAATAATCGAGATATCTCATTCATATCTCGTTCCTTGACTAACGGAAGGACTACCAGCTGCGCACTCTGGCCATGCCGCCATTAGGTATGGTCTCACAACTTACAACTCCTACCCCGGGCAATCCTAGATGGACAAAACCATTTTATCTTTCGAAATATCACAACTCATAAAAATCATATTTGGACTTCAATCCAAAATAATAACAACAATAACCGCAACAGATTTCTCAATCCAAAAACAATTCGTAAGAAATCATCAAATTCATTTTATTCAATATATATATACATTGAAACCAAAAACATATATGTATATATGTATATACTTCACTTGTTCATAATCAAGCTCACAATTTTTCAATTCTCCAAAACATCAATCCTTAATCAATAAAAATTCCAAAGTTAATCAACCAAATTAAACCTTAAATCAACATAATCAAGTAAAATCTGAAAATCACATAGAAGCATAGTCAATAGCTTCATTTGAACCATAATTTCACAATAAAAAACAAAATCGTGAAAAATCTC
Organism: Euphorbia lathyris; assembly: GCF_963576675.1. Classification (NCBI taxonomy): domain Eukaryota; kingdom Viridiplantae; phylum Streptophyta; class Magnoliopsida; order Malpighiales; family Euphorbiaceae; genus Euphorbia; species Euphorbia lathyris. Next base: position 61,416,416 of record NC_088915.1, read on the forward strand.
AATTTTACAAAATTCCTGCATAACCTTAAAATGTCACTTTCTGAAAATTCTTTGATTATATATATATATATGTATATATATAAATATATGTACATAAAACTCAAAATATAGTTGATAGTTACTTACCTTGGTCACTAATTGAAGAAAACACACCCGTTCAATTCTCTTCTAAATTCTGTCTAAGACGTTTCCCCTCCAAACACTTCCGAAACTCAAAAACTCTTCGGTTAGGACTTAGATCTATGCATAAGGATGCTATGTTTTAAATTTCGAATGATTCAGACGGTCGAATCTCAGTAAATCAAAGAAACGGTGGAGAAACGGTCGAAGAACGATGAACTGGCAGAAAAGAAAAAACACAGAAAAAGAAAAGGAGATAATCATCGCCCACCTCTTCAAGGAGTTGTATCCAAATTTAGTAAATATCACATTTGATCCTCCATCTTTCTATAATCTTTTAAAATTACTCTAAACTTTTAATTTACACATAAAACCATCAAATTAACTCCAAAACACCAAATAAAAATCACACACCTAATAATTATAATATATATTACTATCAAGGTATAAATTCTAGAAATTTAGACACAGACGTAACATCTTGGTATGCTGTTCTCGCCATGATTTCATTGATTTACGCCTATTGACATTGAAATGGCGTTCTCCGTTGATAATGTTGAAAGAAATTGGGGAAAATGGTTAGATTCAAGTAAATGAAATAAAAAAAATGGACATGAAAAACGAGCCTAGATGCATTTGGTAGCCTAAACAAACAAAAGGTCTCACGAGGCATGCCACAAATTGTTAGTATTAGCTAACAAATTTTGGTGATAGTGAAGTGGGATAATGAGTATGGAAAAAAATGTGGACGTGGTATAGAAAAAATGGGTATTGAAATTTTTGGCAAAGCTTAAAAAATAAGTCCCACTGGGTGTGTCAAAAATTGTTAGCGATATTATGCGAATATGCTAATTTTCAATCTTGTCACGTGTGGATTTGAGTGCAGGCGTTCCAGATAAATTATTTCTCAATTAATATAGACGGTTAAGTTTATAGATTTGCGCACCAAAATTTGAAATCTAATCGAAACGATCGGCGATGGACGCAAGGAATAAAAAAGTCCATTTTGGGTGTCTAGCGCCATTATAAAAACTTTGCTAGATAATTTAATTCTATTTAAGCTAGTGTGAATAAGTAAAAAAATGAGTAACAAAGGAAATTGAAAATGCGAGATTGACACGTGATTTGGTAAAAATGGGTAATTATTGATATAAATACAGGTCTGAATACATATGTTCAAAGCAAATAATGAAAACGATTACAGTTGAAATAATTCTATATCAACATATAATTAAATCAATTGAATTGAGAAAACAAATTAATACATATGAATTGAAATGTAATAACAAGAAAATGAAATTCAATTATAAACTCGGAGCCACAATTAGCTATCTCGGCGAGACGTTGAATTTGATGTTGGCTTGAGATTCACGAACACTGTGGTCGGTTGGCGAGGAACGAGGCTGACTCTGTTAGTAAATTTCTGATTGTTTGGACATATTTGGCTTGACTTTGGAGGACTCGTACGAGAGTTTTTGGATGTAAAATTGAGTAAATCAAAATGCTAAAATGAAGTTCAGGAAGTCAAGAATGAGTTCATATAAGATCGGGGATAAAAACAAACTTTAGAGGATCGAGAATGTGCAAATGAAATAGATTTGAGTCCAAAGATTAGTTCGTAAATTTGGTTGCTGGACACAGAATCAAGCAAAACAAAAGGCTAAATTTAACTTGAGGAAGTCAGGAACAAATGTTTAGAAGAGTTCGAAAGCAAAAACGGAATTTAAATGGTCTAAAACGGGAACAGAAAATTACTGGCCAAATTGTGTAAAAAGAAGAACAAAAACGAAAATTATGAAGTTCGAATGATGAAAAATATAAAACCGGACTTGGAATAGACGAACTAAAGAAAGAAAATTGAGAATTGCGCACTTTGAGGTAGGGAAACTCGAAAAAGCAAGGTAAAAAAAGGTCAAAAGAGAATACTCAAGAGATTGAGAAGACAGAATTGTGTTGATGTTTGTTTTGTTTTAAAATGAGAAGGAGGATGACTTTATTTATAGTTGAAGAGAGTGAGTTTAGTTGTAAATAACTCCTAACTTCCCTCCACTAACCCTTATTTTTAGTTTATTTAGTTGTTAGGTAGGTGTTTAATTAAATTGGTTAGAGTAAGAGTAGGAATAACAACCAATGTAACTAACAATTTCACACATTTTAGGCATGGGCTTTACTTCCAGACTTTATTTCTCCTTACATACGGACCCGAATTAGACCCACGAACCCATCCCGAATTCCTCGGAATATCTAATTTCTGAAACATTTGACCTCGTGAGAAAATTCATCCGTTTGATATCCCAAATGATCAATTGAAATGATATTAGTGCTGCTGAAAAAAAAGAAACTTTATGATCTTTTTTTTCTCTTTCTTTTCTTTTCTGTGAACTGGAGGCCCGCTCTTCTTCAAAAGTCCCTTTGAAACTGGTTAGATTCCAGCTGGTAAGAATGACTAGGGCAAATCTACATCATACTAATAATTTCTGCTAAAATAATATATCACATATAAATCTAGGATGCTCCTAATATTTTTCCAATTAGTGCAGAAAAGAAAAAAAAAAAAAAACCATCTCCCGAATTTATGCTAAAATAACGTTTAAGTCTTCAAGACCCACTCTATATGAACATATATTGCATACATTAATTCAGACAACTACGACAATTTTTCAAATTTTTTTTTTAAAAAATAAAATTAATTAATAAAGATATGTTTGCTTTAATTGTGGAAACTCATTAATCAATTATACATAGAAAAGATGAATAGTAGATTCAATGAATATCTTACAACACTTGCCAAATCAGAAAATCACCTACATCAAAGGTGAAAACGACCCCTATGTGATTTTTAGCAGCCAAGACATTGACCTTACTCACATTTTTTCCTTCACTTGGGGGCAATTCTACATTATACTTGCGTACCACTTTGGTTAACTATTAGTTACTAATTAATTATTAGTGTAGTTAGATAGGACGTAAATTTATTAATTGTATACAAATATTCATTACAAGAATTAGGCCTATATCACAAGTCATCATCCATAAAGAAAGAAGTAATAAAAAAATAACGGTGGTAATTAAAAGCGTAACTCATTCCAAAATATAGATTAACATTATGTGAAGGTTTTAATCTTAAACCAATTGAGGTTAAACTTGAAGAATGAAGATCCCAATAGAATAAATTAAAGCTCCGATGGAGACTATAATTCTTGATTTCATAAAAGTTGTGTTCATTACAAAAATAAAAAGTATATATATCGCTTTCTAATTGAAGTAAAAATACCAAAATGCCTTACTAGGGCTACAAACAACAATTAAACCTTAGGGATAAGATAGGAATAGATAAATAGAGGAATGGTAGGGTAAATAGGATGAATGGCACAACAGTAATAAATTGAGTGGCGAAACAGTAATTAATGGCAACTCTTGTCCCTCTTTGAATCAACTTGACGGAAAATACAACTAAAATGATTTCACATATCGTGTCATATGATTCACACGGCGTGTGAGTCAAATGCTGGATTCTTATAGTTTTACGTTCATCGTTCGCACGACAAGCTGCGTTGCACGTAGAGTGACATGTCGTCATGCGGCAGACGACTCAGCGTGCTATGCTGATCCTGCCTATTTTGTATACGGTTTACTTCTTTGTAACTTAAAAATTAAATATAAATTTAAAAAGCTATAAAAATACTTTAAAAGTTTAAAAGCTCAATTAAAATTTTGAAAACAAATTCACAAGCCGTGTGTGTTGTATATTTTATTTTACTAATATATTAGTGTATGGTGTAACATAAAAAAAAAAAAAAATTAAATGAGTGCTTTTGAAGTGGAGAAAACAGAGATAAAATGGATTGAAAATTATATACAATATAAAAAATAGATTAAAATACTCTCCAGTTATTAATTAATTAAGAAATTTCTTACCAAAAAAAAAAAATTAATTAAGAAATTAATTAAACTTATTAATAAAGATAAAATAGAAAAAAAAAACTAAATCGGATAAATAAGAAAATTTGATTAAATGTTATACTTTTGAGACGGGGGACTAGTTTGGTGAATTTGGATGCTGCCCAACAACCAAAATTGGGACATTAGAAAAGTGTAGTGCGGAGATCCTATTGGTAGGACAATTTATGATTCGCTCCGTGACAAATTCTATCAGCACACGTGGACTGTGGACCTTGTGTTTCCTATCAATCAATAATTAATATATACACCCACACATTTCTATTCATCATTAATTCATTTCGGTTCCTAATTACGATACCACTATAATAATAATAATAACAATAATAATAATAATAATAACAAGGGATAAAGTATCAAAATAGGTTTATGGTTTTTAGAAACGTATCAATTTAGTCTTAACGTACAAAACAACATCAATATATGTTAATGTTTAAAAAAAAATGTATTAATTTAGGCTTCGATAATGGAACGTGATACGTTATTCATATTATTTCGTTAAGTTCTGATTTCTCTCTCCATATACAATTGATAGAACTTAAGAGAATAATATAAATAATGTATCACGTTCTGTTATCGAGGTCTAAATTGGTACCCTTTTTTAAACGTTTAACATATATTAGTGCTATTTTATATGTGAATCCTAAATTGATACTTCTCTTAAAACCATAGGCCTATTTTAGTATTTTATTCCTAATAATAATAATAACAATAATAAAAGCTTAAACTGCGGAGTATTGTTCATTTTTTTCGTGATTGGTGAAATCCCAACTATTAAGGGATGTTTATTCACGCACTGATAATAGAATGAAACGATCCTTAATTCTTTTGTTTGTTTGTTAGGAAGTGATATACCTTTTTCATCATCGCTCCAACGGAAATTTATTAGCCAGCGAGAAATCTACTGTTTTAGTGGATCTCTGATTGCCTCTGTGATTTAGGTAAGTTGAAGAGTATATCATTTTAAACAAATTTAGATAGTCAATATGTCACTTTAAGTAAGTTGAATGACCAACATATCTATATTATCCGGATGAAGCGTTTCCTTGATGCTCAATGTATGTAGCATATATTGAAGAGGCATACACTTAGACTACGATGCAACTACAAAAGTTGTTTTGTCAAGTGAGGTGGATGACTCTGTGAATTGATTGTGGAGAAAATAAAGATGGATGGGTGGTAATTTAAATAAGTTAGCGATTTTATCTATTCAAATTGGATATGTCATAATCTCTTTAATTTTGCCTTCAAATTTTAGAGGTGAAAAGTGTTGGTCCCTTGAGATATAAGGATTAGTTTCTAAAGGGGATAAGGAACTATTTAAAAAATTTCTCCTTTAAAGGCTAACTTAGTTCTTATATCACTTAAGATTTTCCTTTTAATACTTAGCACCTTGATATTGAGTGAGGTCAGATGCAGCTTTAGTTAATCAAAGACTAAGGCTGCTTTTACCGTTGAGTCAGGAGATAGTACTAAGGAGTCTATTTCTGAGCTCAGCACCAATAATCACAACTCGGCGTTAATTTAGTTAAGCGTTTTACTAGGCATAATGTAAAGCAATCATATAAGGAGTTGATGGTTAAAGAATGTTACTCACCAGTTTTATCTTGGTTCGGCCTCTTGCCTACATCCAGTCCCCGGAATCCTTCCGAGTTTTAATCCACTACTGAGCTCTTTTGGGTAGAGCACAAACCCCTTACAATAGAGTTACATAGTACATTCCTCTATAAACCCATACTCAGTACGAAGAGTAGTTACAAAGTATATTCCTTTATATCTACCTACACTCAGCACTAGCTAACTCTGAGTGCTAACTACCAAGCAACTCAGAGTCTCCTCACAATTTAAGAATTGATAATTTTGTTCTATTAACAAAGAACACTAATAAGATCTAGTTTAACGTTTACACAAAGATTGAAATTGGTGTAAGATTTGCTTTGCTTTTTGCGCAGAAACTTCAAGTAGGAATTTGCTCAGCATTTCGACTTGGTGAAGATCTGTATCCAATGAAGCAAATGAAGAGCCTATTTATAGTGTCACTTGAGCCTTCAGTGATTTCGAATTTCGAAATAACCGTTGGAGGGAAACGGCTCTGCTGTCCCTTTCACTCCTCAGAGCTCAGTGTCTTCAGCCAATAAGAATGTTGCCTTTTCTGTGTTGATCAGTGCTCAGATGCTTTTGGTCAGTAAGCGTCAGGTTGTCTCTCCATTTTTGGCAAAGTCTCCTCGACAGCTTTCTGTTGCGTCTGAACTTTTCCTTAATTGGATTAGCTTTGTCTCCAAGTTGATTGAGTCAACTTCTGCCTTGTTTTTTGTCCGTTCAACTTAGCGGCTTGTTGTGATGCAATTAGCAAGCCTTCTGGATCCTTCTCCTTGCTGGGCTGAGTTGGTTCACAAGTTTTGGATTTGGTTGCTTGGGCTTTGTTGGGGTTTAGTGTCCTATAGACAATTGTTCTAGGATATAAACTTAATGTAAATGAAATGTTCTTTATATCATTTGTTTTAATAAGATATGGTTTCATAACTATATAAAGGCAACCTCTTTTAAGAACTAAATAAGTCTAATAAAAGGAAATCCATAAGTTTGTTTAAAGTGATTATAAAGTATTCATACAAGCATGAAGTGAGACGAAACTTTATAATAAACTAATAAACTTAAAACCACCCCAAGTCAAGTAATATGTTTAGAAATAGGATTGATATATCACTGCTGAGACTTGCATGTAACAATGTCTTCCGTCGAGACAGAGAGCTGATCTCACAAGCTTCAGATATGCAGATAGCTGGACAGTTACATGGATCCGATGAAAGGGAGTTCATTAGGATTGGGGACCCGACTTGAGATAACAGGATGGATAGATTTATCCTTGTCACCTGTTCATCTCATTGGTATTAATAGGTATAAGTAATCCTAAGACTCAAAGGAATGTTAATTAGTGATTCTGGATTATGGAATGTGATGCTTTGATCCTGTTGTAACACGATCCATAACAGAGATAACTCTGGGGTGTGAACGGCAGACGTTGGGTATCATAGGCAGTAATTGCAGGATAGTTATACATTGGATTGAGCATTTGTCACTCTTGATAAATGGGAGATACGTCCAAGGATCGTTTGTGGAAGACTTGACTCTAAATCCTTGCAAGGTGATAGCTTAAGACTTGAAATGCAGATTTCACTTAACCTATCTAATTGGAGTTAACTCGGCGTGTACAAGTAAAATGAACGTCTCGCTATATGTGACTTGACATTATCCATAGTCATAAGATTCTGTTCAAGGATGTAGTTGATAAAGGATCGAATTATACTGTAACTAATACGGAAAGGTCAACGACAAAATCAACCTGTCTTCTTATAGCTCTGGGGGAATGTTTCGGATCTGCCAATCACATTTCGCGTACTCATTCCGTTATGCAAAGATTAAATATAATTCTGAGAAAATTAATTTAATGGTTGCATACGGCTAGAAGCAATAAGAACCTAATGGGTCACACATAAGACTTGGAGCCCAAAAGAGAAACAGATGTTAATTAATTGATGGAAGCCCAACTGAGTCCACTAAGGCCCAGTACATAATGTTGAAACACCTTTCCACAGGATTTTGATTTGACAAAATTAATTAAGTGAAATTAAATATTCTATAACACATTAAGTTTAAATGCTTTGATTTATTGTTACTAATGTGTTTGTTCAATGTTGAGTTCATAATTGTTATAAGACATAAAGATCATAAGGCCCAAGCCCTATATGGAAGTCAAGGCCCAAGTCAAACAAGCCCAAGATCACTCAGCCCGCGTATCTCCAAAACGCTGCCGTTGAAGTAATGAAACGCATGCTGAGCAAAGAAGGATCGAGAAGATCCACGTAGACAACTTCGGTATGAAGCTGCTGAGCTGTCTCGACAAAACATACAAGACAGCCGCTGACCACAAGACAGCTTCCAGACAAAGTATTTCCTCTTCGAGTAAAGATCAGAAGACATAGGAAGCTGTCTGGTTGACGTTACCCAAAATGGAGGAACATACTGTCACATTGACCGAAGAACAGAAGATGCTGGAATCTGATTGGCTAAGAGAACTGCTGACAGACTGAGTGAAAACGACCTGTAGCCGTTTCCCTCCAACGGTTATTTCGAAATTCGAAATAACCAGAAGCTCTCACAGCTCTTTATAAATAGAGCATTCAGAATCCACATTCGACAGAGAACTTTGAGCAAAAGCCGTTACGCTGATCAAACGTGTACAAAAGTTCTCCATCAAAAGCAAAGCAAATTCTTACACTACAAGCTTATTCATTTATGTAAAAGTCTAGAGTGATTGATCCTCAATCATCTAAGGTGTTCTAGCAATTGTTGTTTAGGACAAATCTTAATCATTTCTAGGAATAGAAAGGAGAGGCTGAGTACTCGGTTTTAAGTACTCAACGGAGAGATTAGGATTGAGTAGAAGTATAGAGGAAGGTACTCTTGTCATACTCAATTGCTGATATTGTAAAAGGTTTGAGGCTCTACCTTTAAAGAGCTCAGTAGAGGATTTGAAATCTCGGAAGTGTTCCGGGGACAGGACGTAGGCTTAGAAGAAGCCGAACCTGGATAAATCTACTGAGTGAAGTATTTCTAAACCTTAACTCCTTATTTATATTGCTTGCTTAAAACAAACTAAAACTGACCAAGTAAAAGAGGTCAAGCTGAGTTGTGCGCTGCCAACGAATTAAGTCAGGAATAGACTCTAAGTGTTATTTCCTGATCTAAGCAACGAAACTGACCTAGTCACTAGTTGACTAAGCCAGTGTCTTATCGATTGATCAGCGCCGCTGTCATATAATCTTTTCTAAAAGAAAAGAAATCTGCCCTAATCGTTTTAAAAGGTAAAATAGTTCCTAACCCCCCCTTGGAACTATACTTGCAACCTTACAAGGGACCAACAAGTGGTATCAGAGCTTAAAAGCTCATTACTAAAGGTCTAACAACCTTGAGTTGATCCATACCATGGTCGAAAACAGCACTCGGTTTCTCCCTAGAAACCAGACAACTCAGATATTACCTGAGGGGCTGTCCATTACCAGGCCTCCCCTATTCTTCGGGTCAAACTATACCTTTTGGAAGAATAGGATGAAGAACTTCATTCAAGCTATAAAGATGAGTGCCTGGCTATCTATAGTCCAAGGCTCGTTTGTACCTGTGAAAGTTGTTGCTGGCCAGTCAGTTGTTAAAGCTGAGGTTGAATGGACAGAGGATGATCTCAAGAAGCTTCAAAACCATACTTCGGCTATCAATATGCTTCACTGTGCGCTCGATGCTGCAGAATATAACAAAATCTCAGGTTGTGAGTCGGCACAAGAGATCTGGAAAAAGCTGAAAGTCACCTACGAGGGAACAAACAAAGTAAAAGAATCCAAGGTGAATCAGCAGATGAGACTGTACGAGCTGTTCGAGATGAACAATGATGAGGGAATTTCATACATGAACGCAAGGTTCACCAACATCATTAATGAGCTCAAGAGACTTGGGAAAATCTTCACTGAGGAAGAACAAGTCAAAAAGATACTCAGGAGTCTTCCAAAAGACTGGCAAGCAAAGAAGACAGCAGTTGAGGAAGCTCAGGATTTAACCACCTACAAATATGACGAACTCATCGGTTCATTGCTGACCCATGAGATATCCATAAAAAACTTTGAGGTGAAGGAAAAATCTGATGACAAGAAGCAGAAGTCACTTGTCATGAAGGCTGACTCCACTGACGGGAGTTCAACTGATGATGAGGAGATGGCTATGTTCACAAGAAAGATGAAGAGGCTGTTCAGGAAGAATGACAAATATTCTAAAAAGCCTTACAAAAAGTTTGATAAGTATAAGGCTGACTCAAGCGACAGCAAATATAGAAAGGACAGCTCAAAGCCCATTACATGCTTTGAGTGCCACCAAGATGGCCATATTAAGTCAAACTGCCCCACGCTGAGGAAAGACAAGAAAAGTGGGAAGAAGGCAATGGTCGCTACTTGGAGTGACAGTGATGAATCTTCATCAACAGAAACTGAGGCCACCGAGTCAGCGAAGATATGCTTTATGGCTGACGAACTTGCTGAGCCATGCATTTCTGAGCATGCTGACCAATCTGATGAGTCAGATAATGAAGAGCAATCTAATGAGGTAATCTCACTCTCTCAACTCAGAAATGAAATGGGTAACGCCCTGAGTGATCTCTATACACTTGTTAAAAAGTGTAACAGGAAGATTAAAGCACTCAGCCGGCGCTGTGATGAAGTAGAAGAGGTCAAACTGAGTGACCTCAGATACCTTCTTCAAGACAACTCAGTTTTGCATGAAAATATGAAAATCATTCATGAATCTGTCTCTGAAGTCCAGTCAGTTTCAAAGAAACTGAGGAAGGATGTCACAACCATTCAGAACCAATTAAAGGTTCCAAACAAAAACAATTTTCCGCTGAGAACTCAGTATCAAGGTACACAGTACCAAGGTACTCAGCAGAGACAAAATCCCCAGCGAAAAGTCCAATGTGACTTTTGTGGAAAGTTAGGACACACTACTAAAGTGTGCTGGCACGCTCAGCACTGGGGTGCTGACAAGTCAGTAAAAAATCCTAAACAGAAGGTCAGTTGTGACTTCTGTGGAAAGAATGGCCATACTATCAATGTATGTCGCCATAAAATAAAATATGATGCTATACCTATTGCACCTAACAAGTCAGGACCCAAAAAGAATTGGGTACCTAAAAGTAACTAGTTACAATGCAGGTAAGCCTGAGATGTGCCGAGAAGTCAAAGATGTGGTATATTGACAGCGCATGCTCAAGGCATATGACGGGTGATGAAACTCAGTTCATCACGTTTGAACGTAAACGAGGAGGGAGTGTAAGTTTTGGAGACAACAAGAAGGGTAAGATAGTAGGCTCAGGAATCATCGGAGGTAACCCTACTATTGAATCTGTCTCCCTAGTCAGTGGACTCAAATATAACTTACTCAGCGTAGCTCAGCTATGTGACAATGGGAGAAAAGTTATATTTGATACTACTGGATGTAAAATATACGAGGGTAAAACTAATGAGTTAATTTTAACTGCCCCTCGGATAGATAATGTCTTTATGCTAGACTTAGAGAAAAAGGTTTCAAAAACTGTGTGCTTAGTAACAAAGGAAGAAAATTCATGGCTATGGCACATGAGACTTGGTCATGTAAGCATGGACCTCCTGGCCAAATTAGCAAGAAAGCAATTGGTTGAGGGACTGCCTGAACTTAAATTTCAAAAAGATCAATTATGCCATGCTTGCCAAGCTGGAAAACAAACCAAGCAATCTTTTCACAGTAAAAACATTGTCTCAACTAAGCGTCCGTTAGAAATGCTACACTTGGATCTCTTTGGTCCAGTCCAGCCGCTAAGTCTGGGTGGAAGAAGGTTTTCCTTGGTTATTGTAGATGATTTCTCTCGGTACATATGGGTTATCCTGCTGACCAGTAAGGACGACACCTTTGAGACATTTTCAAACTTGGTTAGAAAAATTGAAAATGAGAAAGACCTAAAATTAGCTCATATCCGTAGTGATAACGGTGGAGAATTCAAAAACCAAAAGTTTGTTGAATTCTGTGAAGCCAGCGGCATTGACCATAATTTCTCTGCTCCTAGAACGCCTCAGCAAAATGGGGTTGTTGAAAGGAAGAACAGAACTCTGGTTGAGATTGCCAGGACAATGCTGGATGAGCATAGGCTTCCAAAGTATTTTTAGGGAGAAGCTGTTAACACAGCATGCTATATTCTGAATAGGGCTCTAGTTAGACCTATACTTAAGAAAACCCCTTATGAACTTTGGAAAGGACGAAAGCCCAACATTGGATACTTTCGTGCCTTTGGCTGTAGATGCTTTATTTTAAATACCAAAGATAGCTTAGCCAAATTTGATTCAAAAGCTGATGAGGCTATCTTTCTAGGCTACTCAACAAACAGCAAAGCATACAGAGTTTTTAATAAGAGAACTCAAGTATTAGAAGAATCTATACATGTGCAATTCGATGAAACTGACCCTGTAAGAAGATACCAGCCGCTGATAGAAGATGAACCAAACTCAGCACCTGCTGATCAAGAACCAGCTACTGAGTCCTTCACAAAACGGCTGACCAAGAGTAAGAGTGAACCTAAGATTACTTTCACTGACCAATCTACTTCTGCAGAGAATGTTGAAACACAGATAGAACAAGACATAAATCTACCCAAGGAGATAAGAGTCCCAAGAGGGCATTCAGAAAATGCAATTCTTGACTCAGCTGGAAATACGCTGATGACAAGAAATCAACTAAGGAAGTATCTCGGCAATGTAGCTTTTGTCTCAGTACAGGAGCCGAAGAACTTTGCCGAAGCTGAGGATGACGAATTCTGGATGAATGCCATGCAAGAGGAACTCAATCAGTTCAGGAGGAATAATGTGTGGGAACTAGTGCCACATCCTAGGAGCCAAAAGACCATTGGAACGAGATGGGTCTTCAGGAACAAGCTGGATGAACAAGGAAACGTAGTCAGAAACAAGGCAAGACTTGTAGCTCAGGGCTACAGTCAGCAAGAAGGTATTGACTACGGTGAGACCTTTGCCCCAGTGGCAAGGCTAGAAGCAATTAGGATTTTATGTGCATATGCATCGTATATGAATTTTAAACTGTTTCAAATGGATGTTAAAAGTGCATTTCTTAATGGAGTAATAAACGAGGAGGTCTATGTCAATCAGCCTCTAGGGTTTGAGGATTCTAAGTTCCCAAACCACGTTTGCAAACTCAAAAAGGCTCTGTATGGCCTCAAGCAAGCACCACATGCTTGGTATGAGAGGCTGACCAACTTCTTACTGACTAGAAATTATGTCAGGGGTCAAGCTGATACAACCTTATTCATTAAGAGAAAGGGTAAAGATACCCTGCTGGCACAAATATATGTAGATGACATTATATTTGGTGCTACTAATGAATCTATGTGCAAGGAATTTAGCAAACAAATGCAGACTGAATTCGAAATGTCAATGATGGGAGAACTCAACTTCTTCCTCGGACTTCAAATTAAACAAGGAAAGAATGGCATATTCATCAGTCAGGCTAAATATGCCAAGGAGATATTGAAGAAATATGAACTAGAACATTGTAAGCCAATATCCACTCCTATGGGCACTGACACTGTCCTCTGTGCTGATGAAAATGGTAAGTCAGTAGACAGCAAGTTATACCGAGGTATGATTGGCTCTTTACTTTACTTAACAGTAAGTAGGCCAGACATTCAGTTCTCAGTATGTTATTGTGCTAGATATCAAGCTAACCCTAAGGAATCCCATTATATAGCTGTAAAAAGGATCCTTAGATATTTGCAAAGCTCAGTAAATGCAGGTTTGTGGTATCCAAATACTCATGACTTTACACTCATTGGATACACTGACGCTGACTATGGACGAGACAAGCTGGAAAGAAAAAGCACCTCTGGAGGATGCCATTTCCTAGGAAGCTGTCTTGTATCTTGGTTCAGCAAGAAGTAGGCGTCAGTAGCCCTGTCCACAACTGAAGCTGAGTATATTGCTGCTGGAAACTGTGTTGCTCAAGTCCTATGGATTAAGCAACAGCTTGAAGATTATGGTGTTCAAACAAAGACAATTGAAGTCAAATGCGACAACAAGACTGCAATTGACCTCTCAAAGAACCCAATCCAGCACAGCAGGATGAAGCATGTCAGCATAAGGCATCACTTCATCAGAGATCATGTACTCAAGAAAGAAGTTAAGCTGACTTATGTGCCAACAGAAGAGCAGCTTGCTGATATCTTTACAAAGCCTCTACCGCGAGAGCAATTTAGCATACTGAGAGAAGCCATTGGTATGTTTAATCCACTGTCTTAAATTCCTAAGTAAAAATGTGATGTGATGCATGCTGAGTGAATGTTAACATGCTGAGTATTTTAAAGAGTATCTGTCAAAATCACATGCCCAGAAATAAATGCACACTGAGTGAGTTATCTCATGCCGAGTAACTAAACCTCTACAACTATCCGTTGAACAAAACTGACTACTCAGAATACGAAACGTTTATATCATCAAACACTGAGTAAAAGTAATTATTAGCATTTAATGCCACCACACGCGTAATGACACCTGTACTGCGCATGCGCCAAAAACGTCTTAAAGTGTCATAAATGTCAGATTTTCTGCCGATTGGACAACCCAAGGGCAAAACCGACCAAAATTCAAATGAAAATCCAAGTTAAAAATCTATAAATAGTGGATATTAACCCACTACCTTCTCTTCATGCGCACTGAACTTTAGAAAGCTTCAGAATTTTCCTTAAGCACTTAAGAGCTTCAGAACTTCAAAAAAATGTCCTTAAACAAAAGTACCTTCTCTCCAACCCTCAAATCCACTGACCAGGCTGGTCCTTCAACCAGTATGGTAAGAAGGATGATCAAAGTACACTCTTGGGCTTCTCTCACTAAGGAGCCGATACTTTCCTTCTGGCTTCGTCTCTTCTGAGAAACCATTCTGTGAATGGATAGAAAAGAACAAATGGAAAGGTCTCTTCTCTCTTTCCGGACAAACCTATCCCACGATAGTGAGAGAGTTCTACTCCAACCTGCACGTTGATGCAGATGACTCTGACTACTTAGAGACCACAGTTAAAGGTCAAAAGATAGTGATAACTCCTGAATATCTAGCAACACTGCTAGATATACCAAATACAGGGATCCAGTTCAGGACAACAAAGGAGCCAATACCAAAAGCCATCGCAGAAAAGATGAAGGGGTTCTGTAAACCCAGAAACTACAAAGGAGAAGTACCCAGCACCTGCATGGGCAAAAATCAGAAGATGGTCCATTTCATGCTGACCAACTTCATCTTTCCTAAACTCAGCTCACCTTCATCCGCCTCCAACTTTGAACAATGTTTCATCTGGCATATGCTGACAGGCACTCCATTCAATCTTCCTGTCTTTTTGGTCGGAGCTTTTCAACGAAGTGGAAGGAAGCTTCGCTTGGGTTATCTCATCACAAAGATAATTCAGGACAAGAATATAGAGACTATAGGTGAAATAAGTTCCTCAGGAAATGTTATCACTGCAGGAGTGCTAAATGGCCTATCACATAGTCAACCCTTGAAAGGATATGACGGAAATGGAAGCACTGAGAAGGAGGATATTATGGCTGACACTGAGCAACCCATTGGAGAAATGGAAAATCTAACAGATCTGGATGATGCTATAGCTCATGTTATGGCTGAAACTGCTCAAACTGAGTATACTTCTACTGTGCCATCTGAGATTGCTCAAGATGAGAAGAAGAAGAAAAAGGGAGCCTGCTCGAAGGATATTCGTACTGTCCCCAGAAAGGTACGGCTAATGGAAAGGAACAAAAAGAAAGCTGATCAAGACATAGCTGAGTCAGCTCAGAAGAAAATAAGAACAGAAGAAGAAAATGTCCCTGAGCCCAACATTACTCAAAAGGGTTCTCCACAAAAACAAGCCTCTGTTCCTCAAAGTGAGAAACAAGCCAAAACCCCTGCTAGTCCAAAAGAAGCTCAACTCCCACCTCAAAGCAACTCGGCACCTGAAGTCAACACACCCCGTAGTCCTGCTGCTACTCAAGGCACTCAGTGCGAGCCCACTCCTGCCAAATTTGCACACTTAGGTGCTACTGAATCAGGACGGCGTGTCATTGCCTCAGCTAACAATCTGCTTCAAGAATAAGCTCATCCTCCACCAAACCATGACCAGTCCTCTCATCCACCTGTAACTCACCAAATTCTACGTGAAATCCATGACCTGATCAACCACTTCTCTTCGGTTCAGACGCAGCCACCAACACAAGCTCAGATGTCCAAGATGACCGCACTCATGTTGACTATGGTCAATCATATGAATTCGTTGGAGGGTCAAATTCGTCTGCTGCAAGAACAAGCCAAGTCTCCTGCCCCTACTGTCAATTTGCCTACTGCTGATGCTGGCAAAACGGGGGAGAAAAGTGGCAACTAAGGAGAAGGAACTCTAAGTTAGAAACTAGAGAGTTAGAAGTTAGGAAGAAACTCTAAGTTAGAAACTAGAGAGTTAGAAACTAGAGAGTTAGAAGTTAGGAAGAAGAATTTTAATTTTATGCCTTGTCCTTATTCTCTTCTGTTTTTAAAAATTCAATATGCCTAACTTCTGTTACTTTTGGAATACTTGCATTACTATTTAACTATTAGTTATCCATCCTTCAAATGCTAAGTATTATATGAAATGCATGCTGCGTTTAAAAATTAATGTTTGGACTTGTCTAATATAAACCATTGAACAAATAAATTACTCAGCGCTATGCTCTGTCACTATACATTACTTCCGCTGAATACTGAGTAAAATAGAATATGTCCCATAAGCTGACCTATACCTGAAAACTGATCTTAGACTTATTCAATTAAACCTTAGAATGTTTAGAATAAAACTAAGTCAGTAGCTCAGCCCTTACGGGGGAGTTCACTTAATTAAAAAGGTCAACTATCATGGGGGAGCTCAAAGCTGAGTTCCTTGCTGATTAGTTTTGCCAACATCAAAATGAGGGAGTTTGTTGAAACACCTTTCCACAGGATTTTGATTTGACAAAATTAATTAAGTGAAATTAAATATTCTATAACACATTAAGTTTAAATGCTTTGATTTATTGTTACTAATGTGTTTGTTCAATGTTGAGTTCATAATTGTTATAAGACATAAAGATCATAAGGCCCAAGCCCTATATGGAAGTCAAGGCCCAAGTCAAACAAGCCCAAGATCACTCAGCCCGCGTATCTCCAAAACGCTGCCGTTGAAGTAATGAAACGTATGCTGAGCAAAGAAGGATCGAGAAGATCCACGTAGACAACTTCGGTATGAAGCTGCTGAGCTATCTCGACAAAACGTACAAGACAGCCGCTGACCACAAGAAAGCTTCCAGACAAAGTATTTCCTTTTCGAGTAAAGATCAGAAGACACAGCAAGCTGTCTGGTTGACGTTACCCAAAATGGAGGAACATACTGTCACACTGACCGAAGAACAGAAGATGCTGGAATCTGAATGGCTAAGAGAACTGCTGACAGACTGAGTGAAAATGACCTGTAGCCGTTTCCCTCCAACGGTTATTTCGAAATTCAAAATAACCAGAAGCTCTCACAGCTCTCTATAAATAGAGTATTCAGAATCCACATTCGATAGAGAACTTTGAGCAAAAGCCGTTACGCTAATCAAACGTGTACAAAAGTTCTCCATCAAAAGCAAAGCAAATTCTTACACTACAAGCTTATTCATTTGTGTAAAATTCTAGAGTGATTGATCCTCAATCATCTAAGGTGTTCTAGCAATTGTTGTTTAGGACAAATCTTAATCATTTCTAGGAATAGAAGTATAGAGGAAGGTACTCTTGTCATACTCAATTGCTGATATTGTAAAAGGTTTGAGGCTCTACCTTTAAAGAGCTCAGTAGAGGATTTGAAATCTCGGAAGTGTTCCGGGGACAGGACGTAGGCTTAGAAGAAGCCGAACCTGGATAAATCTGCTGAGTGAAGTATTTCTAAACCTTAACTCCTTATTTATATTGCTTGCTTAAAACAAACTAAAACTGACCAAGTAAAAGAGGTCAAGCTGAGTTGTGCGCTGCCAACGAATTAAGTCAGGAATAGACTCTAAGTGCTATTTCCTGATCTAAGCAACGAAACTGACCTAGTCACTAGTTGACTAAGCTAGTGTCTTGTCGATTGATCAGCGCCGCTGTCATATAATCTTTTCTAAAAGAAAAGAAATCTGCCCTAATCGTTTTAAAAGGTAAAATAGTTCCTAACCCCCCCCCCCCCCCCCTTGGAACTATACTTGCAACCTTACAAGGGACCAACACATAAGGGGGGCGATTTTATGTATATAAAATACATAAATAATTAATTTGATTTTTAACAATTCTAATTAGATTATGATTGTGAATTAAATTAATTAAAGGATAAATAAGTTAGAAGGTTTAATGAGATTAAATTGCTTCTATTATTATCCTGTCAAGTTATTATTATTATCTTTATATTTAGATATAATTATAGATAATAACTAATAAGAATTTTATTCCGAATTAAATTCTTATTCAGTAACCTAATTCTATCTAACTAGGGTTTAGATACAAGAGAGGATATATACCCCCCCTTACATGAGAATTTCGGCCAACCTTAGCTAACCGAAGAGAGAGAATTTCGACACCCCCAGTTG
This sequence comes from Euphorbia lathyris, assembly GCF_963576675.1. Taxonomy (NCBI): domain Eukaryota; kingdom Viridiplantae; phylum Streptophyta; class Magnoliopsida; order Malpighiales; family Euphorbiaceae; genus Euphorbia; species Euphorbia lathyris. The sequence continues at coordinate 61,434,718 of NC_088915.1, forward strand.
AGGACGAAATAATCAACCGCTTCCTCCCGTTTCAATTGATTATTAATCTCTTTCTCTTATCCTTGATCGTGTGTTGATTTATTAGAGGCAATCTACTTTGGTTGCTTTTATACGGTTGAGTTCCAATCATATTTTGAATTGTATTTTTGTCTTGTGCTCGGTAACTCGGAGTAAGAGTTGTGGGCACTACGATTGCAACGGTAGATAGATCTTCAAAAGGTGTATCCTTCTATCCCTCTTTATATGAAATAACGATTAACGGATCTTGGTTAATGGAAAAATGTTAAATTTTTTATATTTTCACTGCCAAACGTTAGCCTATTCTCCTTCAGTGGTATCAGAGCCTACGTTAAATCCGTTATTTCATATATGAAAATTAAGATGTTTTTCAATCAGATTGAATGAATATTTATAGTTAGGTTAATTAACGAAACTGTTTTGATTAATTAATTCTAAAGATAAATAAGTTTTAATTAATTGTTAATTAAAATAGATTATGCATATGTTCCTAATTATTTTGGTTGATAATCATTATAACAAAATCTATTAGTTTTATAGTTAGATTGATAAAAGTTAGTTTTATTATTCTAAAGATAAAACGGAAAATCTTTAATAGGTTTTTTTCTTATTTTCTGAAAATCGTTTTAAAACCATTTTAAAACTGATATATATATTTATTTATTGTTTAAAAAAAAATTGGACAGCAGCTCGGGTTGCGCCTCACGGCGCGACCCGACCGCTGTCCTGTGGTTGCTGCCTCGCGGTAGCAACCGCACAGCGGCGGACCAGACGCAATGGCTGCTGCCAAACGGCAGCAGCCACGTGTTCGGGCCCGGCCCGAAACCTACATATTTTTAAATCGTTTTAAAATAGTTTTAAAATATATTTATATACATATATGTTTCAGAAATTAATAGTTTTCTGTTTTTTTGATTATCGGATAAAAGAATTTATTTAAAAGTTTGTTTTACCTATTTGTAAATCAAAAGTATTAAATGAATTAAAATCAAAATAACCGGGATATGCATATATAAGGTTTTGTATAGTTGTATTAATCTAATATGTAATTGCTACATTTAATTAGATTAAATATAGAAGATATGAAACTGATAGAATTAAAATTGGATGAAAGTTAATTTGATAAGTTAATGCGATTAACCTAAATATTACATAAATATTTTATGTAATCAACCAATTAAATTTATTTAATTGAGTCTATGTATGGTTGTTGAGTAAACTCAAGCTCGGGGTCTTATGGTAACACCTGAATTATCGAAACATCGTTTTTCATGAATATGAGGTAATACTTAAATTAGATTATGATAATTGGATGGGTAAACTCATGTTATCATAGACTAATGGGCAATATGGTTGGGATTAATATGAATAACATATTAGTTACTAATGTGGTTAGTAACCCAATAACCTAGGAATCACATTATTGATGTGATTGATTGCATGAATCTACCTAACAAATGAGACTAGCTTGTTGAGTAAACTCAAGGTGAAATCTCAGGAGTTAGGATCCTAGCTCACTAAAGGATTTGTGAAATTCTTCGAATTAATATGGAGGACTATTAATTTGAAAAAATAGTAGGAGCAATTTAAAATAAATTAAAAGACATATAATTTTAGATTGATGTACTTTAAAGCAAATGAATAACATACGTTTACTCTTTCTCACTCTCAGGTTAAATTAAAACACTCCTAAAATCATGACTAAAACCAATCTGCAAAATATACTTACCGATAACAAGTTGAACGGTTCAAACTTCACCGACTGGTATCGTAACCTCAAAATCGTTTTGAAGTTCGATAAGATAGGGTATGTACTTGATACACCGATACCCCCTAACCCGGCTGATGATGCTCCCATCGAAGAGATCGATGCTTACCAAAAGCACAAGGCTGATGACGATCATGTGGGATGCATCATACTTGCATCGATGACACCGGAATTGCAAAGGCAACATGAGGAAATGGATGCCTATTCCATCATCATGCACCTAAAGGAGTTGTTTGGATAACGAGCTAAGTGTGGACTTAATTCTTCAATCCCTCCCAGAGAGTTATTCATAGTTCATCATGAACTACCAGATGAATGACTTGTAAACCTCTCTTGAAGAGCTTGCAAACATGCTCAAGACAGTTGAGCCCAATATGAAGAAAGACAAGGCAATACTGGCTCTTGTCATAGAGGGATCAAAGAAGATGAAAGGGAATTTTCCCAATCCTAAACATTCCAAGAAAGGCAAGAGGGCCATGCCCAGTAGAGCTAAGAGAAAGGAAGTGAAGAAGCCCAAAGGAGAGTGCCACTTCTGTGGTAAAGACGGGCATTGGAGAGGGAATTGCAAGGAGTACCTAGCATCCCTCAAGAAGGGAAAAGACGGTGCTTCAACATCTGGTATGTTTTATATTGAAATAAATACAATTTCACAGTCTGAATCTTGGGTACTTGATACCGGATGTGGATCTCATATATGTACGAATATGTAGGAACTAAATCGGACTAAGGAATTGAAGAAGGGAAGCGTAAACTTGCGAGTAGGAAATGGAGCAACAGTTGCCGCCCTCGCTGTTGGAGATTATGCTTTGATTTTTCCCTCTAGGCTTGTAATAGAATTAAGGAACTGTTTGTATGTTCCAGAAATGTCTAGAAACATTATTTCTATTAGCTTTCTTGTTGATGACGGCTTTCATATTTCAATAAAGAACAAACATTGCGAGTTTTATAGAGATGGGATTTTCTATTTTTCAGGAATATCACAAAATGGGATTTATGTGCTAGATGACAAAATTTTTGTATTCGCGATTGATACCAAAAGACATAAGCTAGATAATTCGACTTACTTGTGGCATTGTCGTTTAGGCCATATAAACAAAAGACGCATGCTTAAGCTACATCAAGATGGGCTTATAGATTCAATTGATTCTGAATCATTGGAAACATTGAAGCCTGTTTAAAAGGTAAAATGACAAAGACACCCTTTAGCAATAAAGGTGAGCGTGTATCAAACACTCTAGGATTAATACATTCAGATGTATGCGGTCCTATGTCAGTCCAAGCAAGAGGAGGATTCAGATACTTCATAAGCTTCATAGACGACCATACCAGATATGGTTATGTTTACTTGATGAAGCACAAGTCCGAAGCTTTTAAGAAATTCAAATGCTTCAAAAATGAAGTAGAAAATCAATTAGGAAAGAAAATAAAAATACTTCGATCCGATCGAGGTGGCGAATATCTTTCAGATGATTTTCTGAATTATCTAACTGAATGTGGGATATGCTCACACTGGACACCTTCATATACACCACAACACAATGGTGTATCCGAGAGGAGGAACCGTACCTTACTAGATATGGTACGATTTATGACGAGCATAGCATTACTTCCAAAAACATTCTGGGGCTATGCCTTAGAAACTGCCATCTTCACCAAAAATCGAGTACCAACTAAATCCGCCAGTTCCACACCATATGAATTGTTCATTAGTAGGAAACCCACATTTTCATTCATGAGAGTATGAGGTTGTTCAACATTTGTCAAACGCGTAGCGTCAGACAAACTAGATTCTAAATCTGATAAATGTTTCTTCATTGGATACCCTAAGGAAACTATGGGGTATTACTTCTATCATTCAGATGATCAGAAAGTAATAGTATCCAAGCACGCAACCTTCTTGGAGAAAGAGTTTCTCGAAGAAACAGAAAAGGGAAGCATGATTGAACTTGATGAAGTTCAAGAAGAAGAAACACCGACTGAAACAACAGAGGCGGTTGAGGAACCCGAAGCAGTCCCATTGGATGAGACTCAAGTGCCACCTACTCATAGATCACAAAGAGTTCGTGAACTTCCAGTCAGATATGGTTTTCTAATGGGAGATGATGATGAGGTTCCCGTGTTAGACGACGAACCCGAAAACTACGAAGAGGCTCTAACCAGTCCAGATTCTAAAGCATGGCTCGAGGCCATGGATTCTGAAATGGATTCCATGTACACCAACCAAGTGTGGACTTTGGTTGATCCACCCGAAGGGATAAAACCCATTGGGTGCAGGTGGATCTTCAAGAAGAAGACTGACATGGATGGAAAGGTTAGCACCTACAAAGCTAGGTTAGTAGCGAAAGGATATCATCAGAATCAAGAATAATGCTCGCTATTACCGCTCACTACGATTACGAGATTTGGCAAATGGATGTGAAAACAGCTTTCCTAAACGGAAACCTGCTTGAGGATGTATATATGATGCAGCCTGAAGGTTTCACATCAAAGGATGCAAACAAGGTTTGCAAACTACAGAGATCCATTTATGGACTCAAGCAAGCATCGAGAAGCTGGAACAAGCGTTTTGACAAAACCATAAAATAGTTTGGTTTCGAACAAAATTGCGAAGAAGCTTGCATTTACAAGAAAGCAAGTGGGAGCTCAGTTGCATTTCTCATATTATATGTGGACGATATATTACTAATGGGAAATGATATAGCTCTACTACAGTCGGTGAAAGTATGGTTATCAGGTAACTTCTCCATGAAAGACCTTGGTGAAGCAGCTTATATACTTGGTATAAAGATCTACAGAGATAGATCAAGAAGACTGTTTGGTCTTTCACAGGCTACATACATTGAAAAGGTGCTAAAGCGGTTTAGCATGCTTGAATCGAAACGAGGTAACTTACCCATGGTACATGGAGTAAAGTTAATCAATCATCAATGTCCTAAAATCGAAGATGATAAGAAACGCATGGCTGTAATCCCGTACGCCAGTGCAATCGGTTCGATTATGTATGCTATGCTTTGCACTAGACCTGATGTAGCGTTCGCGTTAAGCATAATGAGTCGTTATCAAGGTAATCCGGGAGACGAGCATTGGAATGCCGTCAAGAACATTCTTAAGTACTTGAGAAGGACTAAAGACATGTTCTAGTGTACGGAGAAGGGGATCTGAAAATAGAAGGATTTTCAGATGCTAGTCATCTCACAGATGAGAACGATTTTAGATCCCAATCAGGATACCTGTTTATCTTGAATGGGGGCGCGGTCAGTTGGAAGATTTCCAAGCAGGGAAGCGTAGCTTTCTCTATGACCGAGTCAGAGTACATCGCTGCTACGGAAGCAGCAAAGGAAGTGGTTTGGATTAAGAAGTTCATTACTGAACTTGGTATGGTGCTTGACATTGTAAATCCCATTACTCTGTACTGTGATAACAATGAAGCCATTGCACAAGCAAAGGAACCACAGTCTCATAATGCATCCAAGCATTACCTAAAGCGATACCACCTTGTAAGAGAGATTGTTGCAAGAGGAGATGTGAGAATAGAAAGAGCACCTACTGAGGACAATGTTGCAGATCCGTTGACAAAGCCCTTAGCCCAGAAAGTACATGATCATCATCTAAGTTCTACTGGGATAAGTTGTAGAAACAATTGGCTTTAGTCCAAGTGGGAGTATGTTGGGGTTTAGTGTCCTATAGACAATTGTTCTAGGATATAAACTTAATGCAAATGAAATGTTCTTTATATCATTTGTTTTAATAAGATATGGTTTCATAACTATATAAAGGCAACCTCTTTTAAGAACTAAATAAGTCTAATAAAAGGAAATCCCTAAGTTTGTTTAAAGTGATTATAAAGTGTTCATACAAGCATGAAGTGAGACGAAACTTTATAATAAACTAATAAACTTAAAACCACCCCAAGTCAAGTAATATGTTTAGAAATAGGATTGACATATCACTGCTGAGACTTGCATGTAACAATGTCTTCTGTCGAGACAGAGAGCTGATCTCACAAGCTTCAGATATGCAGATATCTGGACAGTTACATGGATCCGATGAAAGGGAGTTCATTAGGATTGGGGACCCGACTTGAGATAACAGGATGGGTAGATTTATCCTTGTCACATGTTCATCTCATTGGTATTAATAGGTATAAGTAATCCTAAGACTCAAAGGAATGTTAAATAGTGATTCTGGATTATGGAATGTGATGCTTTGATCCTGTTGTAACACGATCCATAACAGAGATGACTCTGGGGTGTGAACGGCAGACGTTGGGTATCACAGGAAGTAATTGCAAGATAGTTATACATTGGATTGAGCATTTGTCACTCCTGATAAATGGGAGATACGTCTAAGGATCGCTTGTGGAAGAATTGACTCTAAATCCTTGCAAGGTGATAGCTTAATACTTGAAATGCATATTTCACTTAACCTATCTAATTGGAGTTAACTCGGCATGTACAAGTAAAACGAACGTCTCTCTATATGTGACTTGACATTATCCATAGTCATAAGATTCTGTTCAAGGATGTAGTTGATAAAGGATCGAATTATACTGTAACTAATACGGAAAGGTCAACGACAGAATCAACCTGTCTTCTTATAGCTCTGGGGGAATGTTTCGGATCTGCCAATCACATTTCGCATACTCATTCCGTTATGCAAAGATTAAATATAATTCTGAGAAAATTAATTTAATGGTTGCATACGGCTAGAAGCAATAAGAACCTAATGGGTCACACATAAGACTTGGAGCCCAAAAGAGAAACAGATGTTAATTAATTGATGGAAGCCCAACTGAGTCCACTAAGGCCCAGTACATAAGGGGGGCGATTTTATGTATATAAAATACATAAATAATTAATTTGATTTTTAACAATTCTAATTAGATTATGATTGTGAATTAAATTAAATTAATTAAAGGATAAATAAGTTAGAAGGTTTAATGAGATTAAATTGCTTCTATTATTATCATGTCAAGTTATTATTATTATCTTTATATTTAGATATAATTATAGATAATAACTAATAAGAATTTTATTCCGAATTAAATTCTTATTCAGTAACCTAATTCTATCTAACTAGGGTTTAGATACAAGAGAGGATATATATCCCCTTACATGAGAATTTCGGCCAACCCTAGCTAACCGAAGAGAGATAATTTCGATACCCCCAGTTGAGGATGAAATAATCCACCGCTTCCTCCCGTTTCAATTGATTATTAATCTCTTTCTCTTATCCTTGATTGTGTGTTGATTTATTAGAGGCAATCTACTTTGGTTGCTTTTATACGGTTGAGTTCCAATCATATTTTGAATTGTGTTTTTGTCTTGTGCTCGGGAACTCGGAGTAAGAGTTGTGGGCACTACGATTGCAACGGTAGATAGATCTTCAAAAGGTTTTTCCTTCTATCCCTCTTTATATGAAATAACGATTAACGGATCTTGGTTAATAGAAAAAGGTTAAAAATTTTATATTTCCGCAGCCAAACGTTAGCCTATTTTCCTTCAGGTTTGACCTTGCTTAATGGGCTTTGGCCTTTGTCTTAATGTCTTTCAACACTTATGAATTAAATATTTAAACAACACTTGAACAAATACATTAGTAACAATTAAATCAAAGCATTTAAATTTAATGTGTTGGAATATTTTATCATAGAGATTTAATTCTAATTTAAATAATTTTGTCAAATCAAAATCATTGTGGAAATGTGTTTCAACAAAAAGATCAAAAGACAAACAAACAGCGCTGAAAATTAACAGAGTGGAGTAACAATTAAAGTGTCGTCCGCTGAGAATCATATAAAAAAATGTTTATTTTAGTAAACAAACTAAAAAAAATGACTCGTCACAATAAGTCGTTATACATCAACAAATAGTTGGATGGAAAACCTATCTATATAGTGCTAATTGAGAATGGTTCAGCTGTCAATATAATTCCAATGGAAATGGTTTTAGGCCTTGACAAAGCTGAAGATGATATCATCTCTTCGAAAGTGTCACACTTGGTATTTATGGGAGAGATAGCCAAGACTTATGGATTGCTACCAATGGAACTTACTTTTGGAACTCATAGCACTATGGAAGCCTTCTTCATGGTCAATTCAACTGCCAGTTACTAAGTCATGTTTAGTAGAGATTAGATTCATTCCAATTCGTGCAGAGGTCATATGGGCAAATGAACTAAATATATGCATTGATTTTTGTAGTCTAAATTATGTTAGGCCCAACAATGTGAATCGCAAATAAGTTGGTGGATACACTAGCAAAGAATGAAGTCATGTCGCTTCTAGATTATTTGTACGGTTACAACCATATTGCTATCTCCGAAGAAGATGTTTTTAAAATGACTTTTCACTATCCAGGATCAATCGGAACTTTACAATTGATTGTCATATGCAATCTTTTCTGAAAAACACTTGAGCCATATTCCAAAGGGTCGCTAATGCTATTTTTAATAACTTGCTCGAAATTTCTATGGAGGCATGGGTTGACAACACCATTGTCAAATAAAAATAGGAAAATGATCATGTGAAGCACCGGAGAAAAGATTTTGAGAGGATATAGAAGTTCAACCTAAAACTCAGTCCTTTAAATTGTGCATTTGGCATGAAGGCTGAGAATTTTCTCAGCTTCCTAGTCCATCAAAGGGGGATTAAAATATATAAGAACAATGTCAAAGTTATTATGGAGGCTCAGCCACCAAGAAGAAGAAATAGTTGTAGAGATCCTTGGGTCAAGTCAACTACTTAAGAAAATTCACATCAAATTTGGCCGTAAAATCAAAAGATGATGAAGGTTTCGAGTGGGAAGAAAACTCTAGGAAGCATTTGAAACATGACAACATTGGTATCGTTGATTGTCTCTAATACCCTTTGGAAGTTTTTGACATGAGTCGCGGGATCTCCAAACCCATCATGCTTTTTTAAGGAAGGGTATTTGATCTTTGAGGTAGTCGCTCTCTCTAAAGGTGCATGTAAAAAGGAGAGGTTGTGTCAATTACATCCGACATTGAAGCGTCTGAACCATAACTTCCGAGTGTGTTTCTTAACTCCCTCCGGATGAACTCCTACATTGACTATTTTTCCTTAGGTTCATGGCTACTTGAGCTGTTAGAGGATGCGCTACTAAGTTTTGTCTATAGGTCCTTGTGATATCTTTGAACATTTGTTTTCTTCCTAAGTCGGTTTTCTCATCGGAGCCATGCTATTTTTCCGCCTTTCTTCGACTATGGGGAGACTCGAATATTCTTAGGGACCTCTGATTCCTACATCTATGCACCGGTGGTGTTGGAGAACCTAGGTGTTCCTCACAGCTCTTCCTGCGAGATGAGGATTTATTATGTTCATCATCTCTCCACTCCATGGCAAGTGATAAGGGAGTAGTCCTCCCAGAAGCCATCTTTCCAACTGCTTTCGTTATGTGAGGATGAGAGTGACAAGAATTGGTTACCCCGATTTCTTCAAGGGGTTAGTAGCTTGTGAGTTCTTCCCCGCTCACCCTCTTTATAAGACTCCCAGATGCAATCTATTTTCTTCTTGCTAGAGAAAGTCGTGGAACCCTGGGTTTTTTTTACCAATCTGATGGCTTCTTCTATTATGGTTAGTTTTCTTACAGTTCAGCTACCATGGATGCTTGCTCATCTGTGACCTATTGAATTGTGCTCATGATATAGAGGAGTTGCTTAGTGATTTGTTTATAAATTCCTTGTTGGAAGGTTTCATGGACCCTAAGCATTCGATGATGCATCCATCGATGTTTGGTGTTATCTGAAGAAAAGTAATTAGGTTGTTGTTAGCGTCACGAAAAGTTTCAGGTTTTTGTGAGGATGCGGGATTATATGTGTTTTTTGGTTGAGCCATGGTCGTTTTTAGCTCGATCCACGCTCACTGTACCAATTTGATATGAGAGATTATGTACGGTAGAACTCTGGTGCCTAGGGTGATCTTCGTGACTCCACTTTGATGCGTAGATTAACAGAGTATGAGAGTACTAAGCAAGCATTATACCTTGATTATAGCATTTGAATCGTATATATAGGATACCCATGGGTAGGTACATCAGATGTCATTATCATTAGATTCCTCGGAAGACAACTGGACATAATTTAGGTAATTTGTGTTATACCTAATTTGACTTTCTTTAATCCTAAGCGAATTTGGTCAGTTCTGATCTGAGCTAGATTCAGATATCTTTCCATTGGTCCACGTGTCTGAGGAAATATGATATCCCTGTTTAGTTTAATCTGACGGCTTCCATTGTTCTAGACTTCTCTGTTAGTTGAAGATCTCAATATATATTCAGATACTATTTTACATGATATCAATAGGTAAAATATTTAAAATAAAAAAGATAAAACATTTATTTGATAAAAAAAAATACCAGATACAAAAATTTATTAAATTGAAAACCACAATCAGAGAATGTTATTTGTCATGTATATATGTATGAATAGTGTGTGTCCCCAAAATGAAAGGCTATTTCCTTAATTCCCAAATAGTAATGCATCCCTTTCTTCCAAAAGTTAAAAAAGATACGTATTATTAGGTCCCCTTCCTTTTTTAAAATTCTTTAACCATTATTACCCATAATAAGCTAAGCAATGATAAATTAAAGGTAACGTATAAAAATAAACCTTATGGTTATACATGTTTTTGATCAGCATCCTTGTAGTTTAAAAGTTTATAAAATGGTATCTTGAGATTCATTCTATTAACAAACAAATATCAAATTGACTAACGGTGTTAAAAGTCAAAGGAAAAAAAGTTAATTTGGTCTTTATATTTATTTATTTTATAAATTAACCCCCTTATTATCTAATTATCACAAACAAACCCCAAAATAAAAAATAAAAATCAAATACATCATTTTCTTCATCTCTCTTTAATTTCTTATTTTGGGGTGTTTGTGATAATCAGATAATGAGGGGAGTTACTTTATAAAAAAAAAATATAAGAACCAAATTAACTCTTTTTCCTTTGACTTTTAACACTGTTAGTCAATTTGGTATGTGTTTGCTAACATAATGAACCTCAAGGTACCATTTTATAAACTTTTAAACCACAAGGGTACCGATCGAAAACAGGTATAACCACAAGGTTTATTTTTGTACGTTTTTCTCAAATTAAATTCTCAAATAAAAAATTCTAAATTAAATCTCCAAATCAAAACTTCATACATTAAAATCTCTAAATTAAATTCACAAGTAAAAATACTCTTAAATTAAAACCCTCTAAAAAAATAATAAATAAATAAACCTCTGCATTTAAACACATTAAAAAAAACTCCTAAATTAATTTAACCAACAATCAGTCTTATAATAAAAAGAGAGGAGGAGAAGAATAAAATAAAAGGGGAAGGAAAAGAAAATAATAGAAAAAGAAAGGATTAGAAAAGCAATTATCCAAAAAGGAAAAAGAGAAGGCGGAAGGGGGATTGCAATCGGGTATTGCTAAATTAAAAGTATAATAAGAGCGGTAAATAGCAGCTCACTTGCAATTCTGTGTTTTTTTTAATTAGAGACAACGCAGACGTTGGCCTGCGTGCGCCACTGTCAACCAATAAACCACAGTTTGGAATCCTCTAAAAGTAAAATAAATCTATTAAAATCTATATCAAACTCATTCAAATAATTAAAAACTTTAATAAAAATCATTAAACAAGTTTCAAATGCTTTTCCAATCTAATATACTACAATATCAAGCAACATCATAAAGATAATATAATATATTTGGAAAGGGCTCTTGTGAGAACCCTTTCCTAGGTGAGAACTCACCTTAGGTGAGAACCACCCCAAAACTACGTAGTTTTGGGGGTTTTTCATTAACCAAAACGTTGTGTTTTGGTATTATGTTTTCGCGCGTTTCTAAGGTTGAAGAGTTGAGTCTCTTCGTTCCTCTACTTCGTTCCTCGACTTCTTCCTCTTCTTCTTCGTCATTTCTATCTTCTGTCATTTCTTTTCTAATCTAGCGTCGATCAACTTTTGTTTTTATAGAAGATTTCCGCTTTGTATTTCATCGATTCTACCGTGGATTTGATCCTCTTAAATCTGGTTAGTTGCTCATATCTTTTTCGTTTTTTCTGTTCATTGTTTTTGTTTGCATTTTTTCGTTTTTTGTTTTTTTTTTGTGAATTTGTTCGTCTGAATGATGTTTGTTGCTTTATGTGTTTCGTTTATTTTGTTGTTTTATATTCTTTGTTGATTTTGAGTTCGATTTTGTATATTTTTTTATTTTCTAGGGTTTCGTTTGTATGATCTTTATAAAGAAGTTCCTGTATGTTTTTCTTTGATTTTTGTATTCAAATCTATTCTGTTTGAGAATGTTTTTATGTTGTTCTAAAATTATGTTCGTATGTTCTATATTTGCATGTGTTTTGTTCTAAAATATTGAACTATTGTTCTGTTAAAACTATTTTTGTTTGTTTGGTGTTTTCGCTTGTTTGAACTTTAAAAGTTTGTTGTGGTATGTTTTTGTATGTTTTTTGTATTCAAATGTAGTTAGTTTTAGAACGTTTTTGAGTTTGTTCTGTTATTGTTTTCTGTTTTTGCATTTTTTGTTCTAAAATATTGATCAAACGTGCTGTTGTTCAGTTATTGCTTTGTTAAATTACTTTATGTTTTGTTGATGAGTTATTCCATTTCTTTTATGTTTCGTTGTATATTTGCATTTGCTTGTTCTAAAATGTTGAGTATATGTTTTGTTTTTTAGAAAATGGGCAGGAATGATGGAGAAGAGATTTTTCCCAAAAATGTGGTTGATCAGAAATTGTTAGCTGATATTATTGAAGATTATTGTTCTGATGAAGATAAAAAAATTAAGAAGAAAGGTGAACCTGTTGTTCCTGTTGAAGATAGAAGTGAAAAAAGACATACTTCTAAAAGATTTAAGAGGACTTCGAAAAGACCTTCAATGTCTAAAAGACCTTCAATGCCAGCCATTCCTGGTGATAATGATTTGCTGTCTAGTTATGTCGTTCCGTCCAATAGTTTGTTGAGGCGGCAAACCAGGAGTCAATCTATTAAAGGTGAGTTTATTCAGCAAACTAGTAGTGAATCTAGGAAAGGTATATTTAGGCGTCAAACAAGGAGTATATCTAGTAAAGGTGTTGATTCTTCTCAAGTTTCTGAAGCTTCGGTTGATGCGTTAAAGGAAGATGTTAATGCTAAGAAGGTAAAGGAAGATGTTGATGTTAAGAAGGTAAAGAAAGTGAAGTTTGCCAGGAACTTGTCTGTTGCTTCTAGTTTTTTAAAGAAGAGGAAGAATGTTTTGAGTGTAGGTGATGATGAAAATATTTCCAAACGGAATAAGGTTGCTCTTGGTCAAAGAATACCTCCTAAACAGTTTATGGGTATTCTTCATGATATTCCGGAGACTCATAAGGATTCAATTAAGAGTATTGGTTTTGGTGGTTTTTTGCATCTAAGTTTAGATATTCATAATGCTACTTTTTGTGAAAAACTTGTGAATAGTTTTAATGTTGATAGGTGTAGCCTTATGCTAGATAATAGTGAAGAATTGAAGTTTGTTAAGGATGATTTTAAGGCTGTTTATGGCTTGCCTTGTGGAGGTGTAGATATTGAGGAGCCACAAGATGTTGGGGAAGATGAGTCTTCGGATTTTTTTGCTCAATGGAAGTCATATTTTGGACTTGAGATTGGAAGTCCAATTAATAGTACTGTAATTGCTAAGCTGAATGATCTGAAGACGAAACCATTGTGTGATGAGTTTTTGTTGCATTTTGTATTTTGTGATGTGAATTGTTGTATTCGTTCTACCAAGAACCAGGCTATGAACTATAAGTTTCTTTATAGTTGTAGGAATGTTAAGGAAATTGCAAATTTGGATTGGTGTTCTTTTGCATATAAGCATTTGTTGGATTCTGTCAGTGAATGGAAAAGGAGTCCTACTTTTTTTACAGGTCCCCTTCCTTTCTTGTTGGTAAGTGTAATTTTCTTTTTTTGATTATGTGTTTGATAAGATTTGTTTGTTGTTTATTTTTTAATTTGTTTATAACTTGTTCATTTTTGTTATTTTTTTGTAGATAAGTTATTTTGATAGGCTTCAATGATCTAATGTTGTTAATCCAAGAGATTTTCCACTGATAGTTGTTTGGAATAAAGAACGAATACAAAAGAGGATGATTTTGGAAAAGATGAGGGGATTTGGAAGTGGGATTGTGTTAGAGAGAATAGTGGTGGGAGAAAATTTGGTAAGAGAAAGTATGGATATGGATGAAGGAAATGTTCCAAGAGAAGATAATGAAGATGTTGAAGGAGGGAATAGGAATGAATGTGGAGAAGCTTCTTCTAGTGGACCTGGTCAAATTTGTGTACGTTATTACATCTTTATCTATGTTTTTAAATTTTAGAACGTGCTTATTTCATTTTAGAACATGTTTATTAAAATTTAGAACATGCTTAATATTGTTTATAACATGCCCTGATTTTTATTATGGATTTGTATATGCAGGAATTTCTTGCGAAGTTCCAATCATTAGCTAAAGAATTGGGTTCTAAAGTTAATGAAATGTACTCTATGTTGAAAGAAGCTAATGTTGTTTTTGGTGAAGATGGTACAAGTGTTGAGATGTCTAATCTGATCAACAACTTGTGGAATAAATATTCTCGAGGCAATGAATATCCGGTTTCTCAAAGTGAAGGAGGGAAAGAAGAAGTAGTTAATGAGAACAAACCGGAAAGTAAAAAAGATTCAGGAATGACTGGAGATGTTGATTGTGATTTGTCTAGTCAAGATACTCATCCTTATTTTAATTCTGATTTTTTTGATGAGATAGATGCGTTGGTTGAAAGAATTAAAAGAGAGAAGAAAGACCAGAGAGAGAGTAAAAGTCCAATGAAGAATTCTGAACGAAAAAATTCTTCTCCGAATTTTAATTTGTTGAGCCAAGAGTTGCCTGATTTTGTTGGAACTGAAGGTGGATCTACAGAAGCAAAAACTTTTGTTGAGAAATTGGATGGTGCAGATATGAAGAATAAGTCTGATCCTCAAGTAATGTATGTGAAAATAGTTTTTTTTGTATTTTGTTTATGTTTTTTAATGTTTGTTATATTTTAGAACATATGCTTTATTGTTCAGAACATACGTATTATGCTTCTGATATGTTATTCCTATTTCATTTTTTAAGTTTGTTTGTTTTGTCAACAGGTTTGTTGTTGATGATGAAGTTGATAACGTGGTGATAGAAGATGCGTTGGATGTAGATTTGCAAGCTTTGCCTAGAAATATTCCAGATAAGTTACGGATGTTATGCAAATGGGCAAACGTAGAGTTGGTGAAAGGGAATTTTGTTAGCTATGTTGTTTGTGAAGAGTTGTTTGGACATTCTGCTAAAGCATTATTGTTGAGGCAGGATATATATTCTATGGTTCATATGGAAGAGATAACTTGCAACGTTATAATTTTCTATATGAGGTATTTTGTTTTTGAAATGTTATAGTTTTATTTATATTAGTTGTAGTTGATTCTTACTACGTTCTTTTTTGTTTTTATGTAGCTACTTGTTTAATTTGTTGAAGAAAAGAGAAATGGAGAAATTGTTTTATTTCGTTGATCCTCATTACACTTATTCCATTGGAAGTTCTAAAACAGTAAGCCAGCGCTCTAATGATTTGATGAACCGATTGAAGATGTCCACAATGGATAAGTCTATCTTTTTGTGTCCATATAATATAGGGTATGATTGTTTTAGTTATTTTATTTAATATTTTTTAAAGTAATTTTATGTATTTTGAAATAATAATAGTATTATTTTTAGTGGACATTAGACGTTGTCAATTATTGATTTGAAGAATTTTAGAGCTTATTGGTTGGATCCGTTGAGAAGGCGTTTGCCAAAAGGAGATGTATGGATTGATGTTGTGAATGAGTATGTTTTTTTGTTTGTATTTTGTTTATAGTTTATTTTGATATATAACTATGTTTGAATATTAAGATCATGTTATTGATTTTAATGATTTTTATTTTAACAGGGCTGTTCAATTATACTCTGAGAATAATGAAGTTAAAGTCAAATAGACTGCACTTTTGGTAATTATTAACTTGTATATTTGTTTTGTACATGTGTGAAATTTTTTAGAACATTAAGGTTAGATTGATGTACATTATTCTAATGTTGTGGTTGTTGTGTTGTAGGGTGTGCCAAAGCAAAAAGATCACAAAACTTGTGGTTTTTTTGTAATGCGGTTCATGAGAGATATTGTGATGGACAAGGATTTGAAGTTTGCTGAAAAGGTATAGTCGATTTATAAGAAATGTGTTTTGTTGCATTATTTTGAAATTATAATTTGTTTTATGGTTTTAATTTTTTTTATATTTTATAGTGAAAAAGTAGGTGTGGTATGAAATATAGTCAATTTGATTTGGATGAAGTTCGGGAAGAGTTTGTTGAAGAAGTGTTTAGAGTAGGAGTTGCTGGGATTGATGAATGTTTTGCTGATGATGTTTTTGATAGTAATGCAAGGTAAGTGATATTTAAAAAGTTTTTTAATTTAGATCATGTGTATGTGTGTTTGGAACATATGGTTTATATTTTAGAACATGAGAATAGAATTTAAGTTTATGTGGTATCTGTTTTTGAACTTGGTTAATTTTGTTACCTTTTGTTATTTTCTTTGTGTTGTTAATAGGAGAGTAGGCAAAGATGTAGTTGAGGAAGTACAAGAAGTTGGTGTTGGAAATCGTTCAAAAAGGATTTCAAAGTTGCCTGGATATTTACAATCTCCATTTTTGCTTGAGTCTGAGCATTTACTAAACAATATGCTTAGTTCGCGGGGAATGTTGGTTGAATATGCTTTTTCTAATGAAGACCCACAGTAAGATCTTAATTGAATGTTGTTTGTGTTAATTTGAATTTTCTTTAAGTTATACTGATTGTTTTTATTTTATTTTATTTTTCTTTTTGAAGTGAGTTGTTGTATAGTGATTGTTTGTCCACAATCAATAGAGAGGAGATTATGAGCTTGTCAGGAAGCAATCATGTGGTTAGTAATGTGGTTGATGCGTGGTCTCGAATATTGAATTCTGAAGAGAAGTGCAAGGGTCCAACTTCTGTGCATAGATTCTTCTTCTCTAGTCTACCATTTGTATATGTTTTTACATTTTGATATATTTTTTGTTAAAAAGAAATTGGATTATATTAATATGAATGTTGTATTTTTGTATAGGTTTTACTGTGTACTGATAAAGGAGTTCCTGGAAGTACCAAGTACAGTGACAGACACAATGCTTTTTTTGAGAGAATTAGTTATGAACTTCGTGAAGCTAAAATAAACAGTTTAGAGAGTTATCACTTGGTAATTATATTAAAAGTAAAACACGATTTACTTTAATTGTTGTTTTTAATTATTATGATTGCTAATGTTTTTTTTTTGTAGGTATTCTTTCCAGTTGTTTATGCTGCCCATTTCTATGTTTTTGTTATTAACCATTTTACTGGAAAGATAGACGTCATTGATAACAAGGCTCTTGATAAAGGCGTATCAGTCCATAGTAAATATAAGGGTTTTGCAAAGGCTTTGGTAATATTACTTATCTGTTTTTTAGTTTTGTTATTGTGTTCTACATATTTACTGTCATGTTCAGAAAATCTAAGTGTATGTTCTGAGTAGTTGATGATTTGTTTTAATATTTATAAGATGGTGTTCTATGTTTTATAGGTGAAAGCATATTATCTTTATATAAAAAGAGAGAGCCCTAATTGCTTGAATGATATCAGTGCATATGGTTCAAAACATTTGAAGTTGAAGTGGAAAGAGTCAAGCAATAATGATGATTGTGGTGTTTTCGTTTTGAAACATATGGAATCCTATTTTGGACAAGAGGAGTCTGAATGGGATATTGGAGTTCGAAATAACAATGTGAGTTTTTTTTAATCTTATTTATTATAGGCTGTTGTTATTATTTTGATGATGTTAGTAATAATGAATGGGATATTGTAGGTGGATCAGTTGAAGAATTTCAGAATTGAATACTGTTGGAAGATTCTGTCAAATTCTGGAAACAAAGAAGTTGCTATTGTAAATGAGAATGCCTTAAAATGGAAGAATGAACAATTAAAATAATTGTATATTCTGCAATTGTTGTAATTATATATGTTAGAACGTAAGACATATTATTTTGGAACATGAAATATGTAGGATTTGTTATTTTATTCAACTGAATGTGTAGGATTTGTGAATTTCTTGAGTAGATTATATATATGAGAAGGCCTTGAATTGTTATTTTATTCAACTGAATGTGTAGGATTTGTGAATTTCTTGAGTAGATTGTATATATCTGTTTAAAGTGGAAGGTTGTATAGGTTAGTGGCTTGTTTAACAAAAATATGTGTAATTATATATAAATTAATCAGAATAGCATTAGAAGGTTGAAGTTAAATTTTAGTGCTATACATGTTTAGATACAATATAAACATGTTAGATGCAGTTTGTCATCAAAATATTGTACCATTTAAGAAAAAATTTATGTTTCAGCTTCTTACATTGGAAAAAAATTATTGTATGTTCCAAAAAAAGATCGTATGTTCTAAAACATGTATCATATGTTCTAAATCTTATATCATATGTTCTAAACCTTATATGATATGTTCTAATCAATATATCAGATCAGTTCTCTTTTTCTGGACAGTTTCTGCTATCGTGGTTAGCAAGCTGTTTACAGACTCTGCATAACCTCTTTTTTTTCTGGTTTTCCTCAACAGCTTTCTCTCTTTCACCCTTCAATCTTTTATCACCGTTTCCTTTTGGAATATGTACACATGTACCTTTGTTCTTTGATATTTTCGGTGCTTTGACATTAATTTCTGTTGGTACACTAGTTCCAATCAATATTTCAATGTCTTGATTTTTTGAAAGAGTTTTGTTTTTCTCAGTGTCTTTTTGAGTGTTTTTAGCTTCTAAATCCATTCTGATTGCTTGAAACTTCTTCACAAGATCCTTTATATTTTCTTCACTGTCTTGAGCTAAATAGACACAAACATTAATCTCTGACCATAGTTGATTCAGCCATGTTTTCTTATCAATTGTAGCAGCACATTCTTCCATAAGATTTCCTTGCAGATTTATATTTTTTTGACTTATTGCTAATGTAGTCCATCTGTTAAGCACATACCTTTTTGGAATTGATTCAAGCATTTTTGCCTTCCAAACCCACACCATGTGTCTGCATGGTAAGCCCTGTCTCTCAAACTTCTTGCACGAACATTTTGTTTCGTCTTCAATGTTGCTGTACGTAACCTGAAAGGTTTTTGATGTCCTTTGCTCTTTGATAGTGTAAATTTCTAAAGGAGGTTGTTTATAGAATCCTTCTATTCCACAAAAAAAAGATCCATTATAAACCTCGTCCTGAAGCTCATAAAAGACAGTGGTTGTATAAACATCAGCTCCATGTTTTTCAATACCCATTGGTGTTTTGCATACAGGTCTTTTATGTTTGGCATCATTGTCATTGTGAGCTTGGTTATGCCTTTGTGCATCCATTGCACTATCAAATCTCAAATAAAATTCTACAAGACTTAAATGAGAATTTGTAAAAGCAGTGAAAAAGTTGTTCTCGCTCTCTGACCTTGATGTAGTTCTCATAATTCCTCCTAGGAATAAGTCCCTGAAGTACGCTGGAATCCACATGTTTCTGATTTCAAATATTTGACCTAGCCATTCATGTTTTTCCAAATTAAACTCTGAAATGACTGATTTCCATTTTTCATCAAATTCTTCAGGTTCAATCTCAACACTCCAGACAATTGGTTGAATCCTTTTTAAGAAATTGGTTTCTTGCATAATTGCACGACCTATTAAAAAAACCAGTAATTATCTTCATTATATTCAAAAAAAAAATTAACATGCCAATAATATATTGGAACATACAATTTAATACGTGATCAAAACATATAGTAGAACAATCAAGTAGTAAAATTTTTAATTATAAACAATGCTTTGGAAGGCTTACCTATTTTATCATTCATCTTTTTCATAATGTGCCACATGCAGAATCTATGTTCTGTTTTTTGGAAAACATTTTTTATTGCAATCTTCATTGCTGGATCTTGATCTGTTATTAAGCATGTAGGTTCATTGCTTCCCATTGCGTTAAGAAACGTTTTGAAAACCCACTCAAATGATGCAATATCTTCTTTAGCAATGAAACAAGCAGCGAACGTAACACATTTTTTGTGGTGGTCTACTCCAGTAAAGGGGCCAAAGATCATGTTATATCTGTGGAAATAATACACAAATTTTTGTAAATAAGAAAACTTTTTAAGAATATAAGAATAAGATTTTAGAACATGCCAATAAGATTTTAGAACATGCCAATTAATATTTAGAACATTGCAATAAGAAATTTGTACATGTAATATTATACCTGTTTATTTGGTATGTTGTGTCAAAAGATATCATATCACCAAATAGAGCATAATTCTTTCTACAAATGGGGTCTGCCCATAAAGCTCTGCAGAGATGATCATCTTCATCCATATCAAAGTCGAAAAAAAAGCAGACCATAGAAGTTTTTTCTTGCTGAAAATGTCAATAAACATTTAGGCATCTGACTCATAAATGTAAGCCTTTAAATCTATGTGGAAGTTTTTGAAATCTTGCTTAGATGCTCCTACATTGTTGTATCCTCCTACATTTTCTTTTATTTGCCTGTATGTTCTTACAGGTCCAACATTCATCTACACAAAACACATGAACAGATTTTATAAAGAAAGTAAATACAATTTGAAAAAATTGTAGATGTTGTTAGGAAAGTAAATTTAGAATATGACTCACCTTAGAATTATCAACAATCAACTTCTTGTGTAGTATTGTCAGTTTTCTTCCCTGTTTTTGAAATTTCATACAACGTGGACTGTAAAGTGGGTGTGTATGTTCCTCTTTTAAATGATATACAATATATTTTCCATCATTGCAGTACTTTAAAACAATTTGTGCTTGGCATCCAACACGTGTGATTAATCTTCTTCTCGGTTTATGTCCTTCAGTATCTTCAACATTTTTTTCTGCTTATGGCCTGCTTTATTGCACAAACAGTATTGAAAAATCACAACATTTGTTTTCTTTCTTTTTTTCACTGTAGATTTTCTAACATTAAATCCTGCTTCAGTGGCATATGCTTTGTAAAATTCAATACCCTCATCAATAGTATTAAATTTTGTTCCTACAATAGGTATTTTTTCCGGAGAGCAACATGGTTTCCATTCTTTTGTTCCTCCAGGAGTCAGGACAATTTCTACTTGTGGAGTGTAGGATATAATTGCACTGGAAGAATGATTTGGCTGCTCTTCATGTGACACTGCATTTAAGTGCAATTGTGGAACATATGTGATAATATATAGGACATATGAAAAATTGTTTAGAACATGAGGTACAGTTTGAAGAACGTAGTGAACTCTATATTTCAATATACTCAATTTTATTTTTTCAACAAATTTTACAACTAATTATAAATAAAAAACGAATAATATGTACTAATATCTATAGAACACATGAACAATTATTTAGAACAAGATTTTTTAGATTATGAAGAACATAGAAATTATGAAGAACACATGTACCTCTTTCAATAGTTGAAGACAGAGAAATTTCATGGTTATCATCATTCTCCTGTAGATCATTGTCTATTATTTCATGCAATTCCATTGTTTCGGAATAGAATCTGAATGATTTCCAATCTGTTTCAGATTTAAGCAATATCTGAATAATTGTAAACATAAAAAACAGAACACAATTTAATATTCATTTATAGTTGTTGGAGATAAAATTACCTGATTGATGCTATTTCTTTGACTGTAGATCGTTTTTTCTTAATCTGATTTGTGATTTCAGATTATTTTTGGAGTGTTTAATGACGGAACGTTGATGAAGGAGGTCGATCTAATTGACGATGATGAAGAACGATGATGGAGGAAATGATGGAGAACGATGATGAAGAAGATGATTGAGATCGCTGATGAAGAACGATGATGAAGAACGGTGATGGAGAAGATCTGAAAGATTTGATCGTTTTTTGATCGTGATTTTGCTGTGAGTGATTTGCGTGATATTTCATTGGATTAGAAGGTGTTTTGTAGAATGACCAAAACGGCGTAGTTTTATTTGGTTCTCACCTATCGAAGTGTCCTCATCTAAGGGAGGGTTCTCACTTGATCCCTCCCCTAATATATTTTAATTTCATTTACTTGGTTCATTGTTCCAAAAGCGATATTTCATCCCAGTTAGACTATAGTAGTATTAGGAGCAAAGTGGATAGTCTCTTAGAACGAGCTATTCGTCCCTCATAAATGACCTTAAAACAATTGTTAAATGGAAACCCCAATCACCTATTTGTAAACTAAAATATTCTAAAACTATATTTTATTTGTATTACATAGAAGAAAAAAGTGATATATTTAGAATTCGATAATATAATTTTAGTTGTAATTTTATATCTAATTATTATTTTCATATAAAAAAATAAAAAAAAAACCACCAGCAAAGTGGTGCAAATTTCCACCATGTTTTCCAGTTGAAAAAAAAATATTAAAAAAAAATTGATTTATCTAGTTGTAGGATAAACAGAGATCTGATTGAGGAGTGAAAGCAAACAGATACTATTTTCTTACTTGTTAATTTATTCTTCTTGTTTAAAATCATTATTACAATTAAATCTTGAAAGAGAATATATCATTTTTCCTTATCGGATTCAAGTATTTATTTTTAGAAAGAAATCGTTTTTGTTTTCATAAATAGTCATCTAATGGGCTTGAAAACAGCAAAGGACAAGGAAAATGGACCAAACATGTTTCTGTGGTTTATTGCCCAATTCAAAACCAATGGGCCTGTTATCTAGCGGCGAGCCCAAATTATGATATTCATGTACAAAGCCCATTTTCGTTAATTTTCAGTTTCTAATATATCCTTATACAATGTAGGTAAATTTAAAGAGAAAGTCAATTTTAGAAATTATAACTTATTTTTGGTAGACACCTTAAAGTTTAAGGCTTAAACTATATTAATACTCCCTTTATTTTTTATTATACAACTTTTTAGGTTGTTTTTTTTTGAAAGACTTGTTAAGTTTATCTATATTTTCATTTTTATATTAAGTTTTATATTATTTATGCAATTTTGACAAATGTTTCATAAATTTACCTTTATTTATACTATGAAAGAGATTTTGTATTAATGGAAATAATGTTATAGTTATGTCATGATAATTAAAAAAATATAATTCTTTTCATTGAAAATAGAGTTTCAGAAAAAAAAAAAATTAAGAATGAATTAATTACTGGGACATCTGCGATTTGGAGTCTGCCACCTGCTGGTTCAGTTAAGTGCAACACGGACGGAGCGATTTTAGCGGGAGATAGAAGGTGTGGTTTGGAAGCAGTTGTAAGGGATGAGTCACGCCGCTTTCTGTTCGGCAGCACCTGTTTAATCAACGCCGTAAAAGAGCCAAAGATCATCGAAGCATTTGCGGTACGTACGAGTTTAAGTTGGCTTGTTAGCCAAAACTTTGTTCATGTTGTCTCTGAATCGGACGCCAAATTGGTTGTTGATGCAGTTAATTCTCATCGACAAGACAATTCGAAGTTTGGCTCGATTATACAAGATTGTAGGGTCATCATCAACTCTCACTTTTGGTTCAAATTATGTTTTATTCCTCGTTTAGCGAATAGGGACGCCCATTTAATGGCAATACGAGCTTATTCCAACGCTAACGATAATCTTTTCAGTGTAATGCCTACATGGCTTGAAAACGTTATTCGTGAGGATGCTGATCTTGTTAATTAATGAAGTTACATCATTAGTTCAAAAAAAAAGAATTAATTAATTAATTACTTTAATAATGTAATAATTAAATATTTCGTTTGATCCTAATGAAAAAATTTATATTAAAAAAAAGAAAGTAATTTTTTTAAATTGGGGAAGCCTTAAATTGGATTATATTATTGGAATGGAAATTTTCATATCTATATATATTTTTAATAAATCCTCTTATGTTATTCTTGTATAAAAATTGAATCTTTTTGAGATGGGTGAGACTTTTCTTGGTTAACGTTAAAAATGTAAAGGACATACTAGTATAAATATGAGACAGAAAGACAAGGCATTGAAGAGGAAACAGTATTTAGCAGCAGAAGTATTAATAAAATTGCAGTGAAATTAAATTTAAATGAAATTCATGTGGAGTATGCAGTTTGCAGAGATTATAGGGTGCATGTCCTATCTAACTTATGGACGTCACGTGCCCCCATTTATTTACTGTCCATTCAGGAACCACAAAGTTTCAACAGATTAAACATCCTCAAGAACCCTAATTTCAATTGTAATTCTAAATTATAACTGAAAATGTTGTCTTGCCACAAGAAATAGATAGAAATTTAGGGAAATTTAATTTAAGGGGTAAAAATTAAAGCAAACTTCACCACTAAATCAAAAAAGAGAATACAAAACACTTTCTCTTATAGATCTCCAATCCTTTAAATTTATAAAACTGTTTGTCATATCTTATATCATATCTTATAATATAGCAATATGCGCTATTGAAAAATGAGATGGAAACGTCTAACCAGCTTTTGCTATCAAATGCTGCAAAAGAATCAATATGGTTGAAGAACGTGATAGATAGAAGTAATTCTAAGTTTTTCTTTGTGTGTCGCTTTTTTGAGTTCTAAGAGTTGCATATCAATAACAATGTAAAATATATCAGTTTGATAATGACCCAAGTTTGTAATTTTTTAGTATTTCTTCGTGACCCTCTTTGATTCGCAAACATATTATGCAGTTTTGGAACACTGATGTTATTCATTTCACAAAAAGAAGCCACGTGAATAAGTAAAGAAGCTCATCTATTATCTCTCATCTATTGGAGCAGTTGTTTGGAAATGTTAACCAGGCTTATTGCATTGACGATATATTTTTCTTTGTAATGCTTGGGACACATCATTTGTAAATCCCAATATCTTTTTCATCAAATACAAGTTGAAAACAAACTCAAATGATTGACCAAAGCAAGTAAGGGACAACCTTATCCTTTTTGCTCTGAATTTGTCCCATCCTCCTAAATCACATCAATCATAAAGGGAAACATGGTGATTAGGCCTACCAATGAAAATAATGTGAATTTCATCGTGTATCACCAACTCGTTGAAGAGAAGTTTCTTAATCCAAACAATTACCACTTTGTATCTCTCTATTTTGAAGTGTTTCAATAACTTTATCGTATTGCTTCTCACGAAGAAGATCCCTTCTCTTGCATGAAGCTCCCACAATATTTGACAAGTCAGAAACAACATTAAACAGCAAAGCAATATGAACGTCCTTTTTCGTCACAACAACTAAAGCCAAGTGCAATTGATAAGCAAAACAGTAGACATAATATACAGAAGGATTTCCTTTCAAGATCAATGCCTTTATGTCATTAAACTCACCATTCATATTGCTAGATCCACCATAACCTTGCCCACGTAAACTTGATATACTTAAACCATGCTTGGAAAATAATCCTTTCACCACTAACTTAAGTGATAAAGCAGTTGTATCACTAACATGCACAATACTTGGAAAACACTCAATCACACATCCTTTTGGGTTCACAAAAGGCACTATAATTGCCATTTGCTTTTTCACTGATATATCCTGAGATTCATCAATTAAAAATAACAAACAGTTCATCATGAAGATCAAAAGATGATAACTTTAGTGGTTTCAATAAAGGCAACACACATAATATCCCTTTGAATTTCAGGAGCAATAAGTTTAGAATTATCTGGCATTGTCTAGAATGACTTTTTTTACGTTTTTTTATGCTTCGTAAGAAACTTTAGAAGTTCTAGAAAATTCCCTTGATTACCTGAATCATCTGACTTATCATTTCTTCGAGATTATAGTCCTTAATGTAAAAAAAACCGAGTACAATCAATAGTTGATGTTAGACATATTTTATATTCCTTTTGAGTTTGAACTGAATTATACTTTAATGTGTTGTTTCTGATTCACCAAGCTTTCATATTGCTTCCAAGCTTGGTTATGAGCACTATTGTAGGCGCCAACATGAGTTTGAAACATTTCCTTCTTTTACCAATTTGTAAATCCTTTAAACATTAAACTATCCTTATTTGATTGTTCTCCAATATCTAATCTGTAAAGATATCCCTCAATTTGAAGGTTAGAGTTTAGTAGGGCTGGGTGCGGATCTTGGAAAACTGGATTGGACCAAATATCTGAGTAAAAAGCAGGGCTGTTCCTGACCTTTTGTAGGCCGGGGCGAGAGAATAAATTTGGGCCCTTTCTAGGTATAATTTTAAAATGCGCTAAACAAAATCTATATTGTTAAGAATACAACTTCAAAATATGTTAAACAAAATCGAAATTGTTCTAAACACTAAAGAACAGTCTTTATGATGATATTCTTCATTTTCTAAGTCTTTTCCAACCTTGAAGACCATTTTATTTTATGTTAACCTCCAACTACACCATTTGCTTAAGTCAACAAAGAACACTAAACACAAATTAAGCAAAAAAAAAAAAAAAACCAAACACAAAAAAAAAACTAGGCACGTCCACATTACTGAGCACAAAAGCTTCTATCACTCTTATTCCTCACAATACAGTGATTATATGCACTATATAGTTATCACTCTTATCAGCACTAGTTTTAACTTAGGTAACATCAAGCACTAAAGAAGGTTAAATCTCCATGAGCATTGATATGAAATGCCAATAACTCAAATTTAAATTATACATAATCTGTAGTCAAGAATGACAGAATGTTCCCAAAAAAGAAAGAGCATGTACAGAACACTAGAAAAATTATCTTATTCTGAGTGGCTGTCTTCAAGACTTCAAACACAACTCTAGAGAAACCATGTATCGAAATGATAATACTGCGTGCCTACAATACAAAACATCAATTCATTTTACCATGTTACATAAATTATATGAAGTAGCCTTACTACAAACTAAATGCTTTTATAAGCCTTAATTTAATATAAAGTAATACCTTGTAAGATAGTACTCAGCACAAAAACTTCTAAAGAACATAAAAACATATGAACATACTCATATTAAAGCAATCACCGCATGGCTCTGGAACCTCAAATCATTCTGCCATAAACCAACAAAAACATACGAACATACTCATCACCAACAGGTTTCCCCCAATTTATTAACTATTCATAACAAAAACTTTGATTATTGACCTTATAACCTTGAGCAATTTCACGAACAAGCCGCTGGAATGGAAATTTGTGGATCAAAAGCTCAGTGCTCTTTTGATACTTTCTGGAAATTTGTGGATCAAAAGCTCAGTGCTCTTTTGATACTTTCTGATTTCTCTGATAATTTCATTAAACAAACAAAAAAGATTCCATCATATTTATGATTAGACCAGGATTGATTACAACGGAGGAATTAAACTTGCAGGGATCGCATACCGGAGAGCCACAGCTCCAAGAAGAAGATTTTGGGAAGAAAGCAAGCGGCGTCTGTATATCCTTCTTCTCCTCCTCAACAACGTATATGGTGTAGAGTTAGGTTAATATGTTTAATAAAAAAAATATATCTACTAAATCAAAAAAAAAGGGCCCCTTAGATTCATGGGCCTTGGGCATGCGCCCCAAAAATCAAGGCCCAGGGCCGGCCCTGGTAAAAAGATCCAGGACTGACAGTCTTGATCACATGCACCTTAATGAGCATGTAGAATTTACTCATTCACCGTTAGATTTAGGCCTATTAGAATCCTAAGGTGGAGATTCAAAGCATCCTAAGGCTTAGATTTAATAAGCTTATATCTAACGATGAATGAGCAAATTCACTTGCTCATTAAGGTGCATGTAAAAATTTCTGCCAGAACTGGACCGAACTGTTGACATTTTTTCAAAGAACTGGACCGAATTGGACTGTTGACTTTTTGTCCAAGAGCTTGACCGAAATTATCCAGACTGGACCGATAACCGAATTCGATTAGATTGGACCAAACTGGATTGAAAGAACTGAAGATTTATCATATTAAATTTATATTTTATATATGAAGTTTTATTTTTTCCTATGTAGTGAAGTGTTATATTTCTTATTTTTATTTAAGGTAGGTTATATTTCCTATTCTTATTTAAGGTAGGTTAAAATTATTAGAGTGATTTAAGGTAGGTTATATTTCCTATTCTTATTTAAGGTATGTTAGAATTATTAGGGCGATGATTTGTTAGGCCAGCTGTATTTTCCTTGTACCGTTTCCTATTTAAGAGAATCAGGTTGTACTAATTGATTATGCAATTGGTTAATAAAATCTTTATTTTTTCTATTCTATATTCTTCTCTCTATTCTCTCTGTTTCTCATTCGTTTTTCTTCCTATTCTAAAATTCTAGTTCATGAGAATCCTAGTTCTGACATTATCTCCTCAATTTCCTTTTTAAAGTGAAATCTAATTGTTTGCAATTTCAGTTTCAGGTATTGTTTCTCCTACTATTTCTTTTGGTTGTTGGTTAAATCCTAAAATTTGTGTACATATGATAATTAAAATAGATCAATTAATTTGGTAGTATTTGACTTTAGTCAAATTTTAATTTTTGTTATTTAATTTTAACTCGTTAGAATCTGGTCAAGTTTTTTCTGCTATTGTACTTTAATTTGTTGTTGTTTAGTTTAAATTGTGCATTTTTTAAGATTTGCATGTGTTAAGATATTAAAATTGTTAATCTTGAAACTAAGTTGCCCATTTGTTCTTTAGCAATTTGGTTCACCAATTACTTTACTTAGGTTGAAATTAATATTTGGTATTGTAAACACATGTTATTTATTTTGATTAAGAATTTTATATACTTATTATCTTGCAAATTATATTTTTAATTTGTTTTTTATAAAAGTATAGGTATTTTATTATTTGACTCGTCATATAACTATACTGACCGGAATCGAATCCCCGAATCTCCGAATTGGACCGGATCGGACTTTTCAATCCAATCATAGAAATTTATTTTTAGGAATCCCCGAAGTTCAATCAAATCCTAGAGATTCTTGAATCCCCGAACTGGACCGAACTGTGCCCAGCCCTAGAGTTTAGAGGTTAAAGAAAGTAAACATTTAACTTACATTAACCTTCGTTTACTTCCCAAAAACATCTACCAAACAAGGGCCATGTTTGGTAAAAAGCTTTTTCGAGTAAAATTAGAGGTTTGAGCCACTTTAGAGGTTTTGACTAGTCAAACCTCTAATGATGGTGTTTGGTAAAGAGATGTTTGAAAGAGGTTATTGGGTCTAAAAGGCTCATTTCTTTTTTCAATTAGCTTATTACTTCATCTCTTTTTATGGACATCTTTACCCCTAATTAATATTCTTTAATTTCAAATAAATATTTTACCATGTCCTTATTTATGATTTTACATAAACAGCTATTAGCAATCAACTAAGTTTTACTAAACAAGTTCACACAATTCGCTAATCAAATCAGCTACCCAAAAACATAATCGGCTAACAGCTAATGTAATCAACTAATAGCTAATTGCCAAATAGGGACAAAGTTAATGTGATATTTAACCTTTAATTATTCTCATTTACCTACATTAACTTCGTACCACTTGTGCTCTGAGTTCGAAGAACTCAGACAAGAACAACATATATAGGTAAACTGTAAGTATAAATCTAGAACATGAGAAATCATGAACAAAAACACAGAACGGGGATGATTTTACCTTTGAAAATCGTAGTACATGTTTATATCGGACTATTTGGAACTCCAAGAAAAAGCCAACAGTGACCATATACCCGTGAAAGACTTTGGACCTCCGACAAACACCATCTGAATCGTAAATCAGTATAGATTAAAGAACCCACCTGAAAGTTTTTGAAAACGAGAGGAATCGAGCGGAAATTTCAGAAAACACGGTGAAAAAATAAATAATTGAACCGTCGGTGACCGTGGAACTGATAGCCTAGATGTCGTTTAAGATTGTGTGAGGAAAGAAAACAGTGAAGAGAGAGGAGCTCTCTCTCTCTCTCTCTCTGTGTGTCCTTTCTTTTTCTTTGAAGGAGATGATGCGGCTCTTTCTTAATTCTCCCCCAAAAATCCAAATGATCCTTATAATAAAATAATAATTCATTTCCTACCACAATTTCTTATATATTCTTCTTCTACCTCATAACTTATTTAACTATAATGTTATACATGTTAACTAAATATTATAACCTCACAGTTTCAAAAAAAAAAATATTATAACCCATAAATTATTAAATCTAACCCCATTATATTAAAGTTATGTTACTTAAAAAAATTCCAAACTCTAAACAATTGATATAACTCTTAATATAAAAATAACTCTTATTTTGCAGTTTTTAACACCTAATTAGTTAATTAATGAACTTGAAAATATTATATAGTCTAATATCAAATTTATAAATAATATTTTTGGATACTGACGTGGAGCTGACTGAAAGCAGCTTTTCTCTCGTATGCTTATAAATCAAAGATTTGTTGTGAAATACTAAACTTGGATATGTTTTCTTTTGCAGCGGAGATGAGATCAAAAGTACACTTTCGTAATTTGGATGAGCCGTTGGGACAAGCCACCATTAATGTTGTTGTTGATCTGCCAGATTTTGATCCATTTGATAAGATGAATCAGGAGGCACAGTTCATCTTTGAGGGTTCTACCTCGAATGGCCTATACGGAGTGGGAGAGCTTGACTTGATTGATATAGCAGGACTAGAGCAGGACATGGCCTGTCCGGATTGGGTGAGGTTGACTTGATTGATATAGTAGGGCTATAGCATGGTCTGTCCGGACTGGGAGAGCTTGACTTGATTGATAAACCGACCCCAATGCTCTAATTATTTGAGTCTGATTTTTAAATAACCGACCCCAATTATTTGAGTCTGATTTGCAAACAATCGTATCTAATAAGGTGTGGCTGTTAACCCCAAAATATACCTAACATATCATCAATAATTACATCAATATTGCTACGAATTTATGCTATTTATAAATGTTTGGAAAGCTTTTACTCTCGAATATGTTTCTTTCTTGTAAGGTACATAAATATTTGGTAAAATCCAAATAGGAACGAAAAGAGCTCGAAAACAGAAGAAAAACCCTACAAAAGGAGTCGAAGACGACAGAAATTAATAACGCCAAATCGAGGACGCGAACGAAAGCAGAAGAACCAAAAAAACATTCCGTGCCGCGACCGCGGCCCCCAAATTCACGGTCGCGACACGTGTTCCCCATCTTTTCCTTCCTTCGTTTGAAGACCAATTGATGCTCCCCCATTCTCGGTAGAGAATTTAATATTCTCGGTACGAGCAGGAGTTTTTAGAGGCATAGTTACACACTTTCGTTTTCGACGAAATGCGATCGTTCGGGTGGATAAAGACGTCCTTTCGCAACGGACACGATCCTTCACAGCGGACACGACACTTCAATCAAGACTCTTCAACATCTATAAATAAAGAGTTGATGGAGAGTTGAAGATATGTAGAAAAAAGAGATTAGTATAGAATTTATGCAGAAATTCTGAATCAAGTGATTCAGAAGTTAGATTTCGATTCTGTAAAAAGCAATATGCTGTACACACATTGTTTATTCAATAATAACAAGTTTAGTAGCGTTTAGACATTGTTCCAGTTTAGTTTTCATTTTGGTAGTAGACCGACCCAGTCTCTATTACGAAGATTCAACGAGAAGATTGAGTAGAGGATCCGCCCCTGAGCCTGACAAACTCTAACGAAACCCAAGGAAAGTATTGACAACCCGTTCACTTGCAAGTCGTCGAATGTTTTCATGCTCTATGTTCTCTGTAAACTTGTATCAATTTATATTTCATCTAATAAAGTCCGTTCTATTCGATAGATTTTTATGCAGCACTTATGGTAACCAATCCACTAAAGTGACTGCTGGTGTTTTCATTAAAACGTATTTAATCCAAAATCTTTACAAGGAAACTTTGTTGAACACTTAGGCAAATTATTATCTCGAAAGAGTTTTAATTTGATTAAGGGCAACTATCCCGAAAGGGTTTTGTCATGTTCAAAGCCAATTAATTAGAGGTTCCGTCATTTATTTCATCTTTATAATTCGTACAAAGTTTAAAGTTGTTTTCTTTGCTTAATGCAAACAAATACATCTGTTTACTTTTCTAAAAAGTACTAAAAGTTCCTATCTTGCAAATTCATTCTTAAATCAGAATATTTTCTAACATTTTCATAATCTAATCTAATTCTCATTCTAGCAATTTCAAAACCAAAACCGATTAAACGATTTTTCCATATTATAAACCTAAAAGTAAATTTAACCGATTATAAATAAGTTTTGTTCGAAAAACGTTCCCTATGGGATCGATATCTTTTATTACTACAAGCGTATACCGTGCACTTGCGGAAATCGCTCAACAAGTTTTTGGCGCCGTTGCCGGGGAACGCCAAAATTTTTGACAAAATTTTAAATTTTTCGTGTTTTATTACGAATCTAGGTTTATTCATACTTATTCAAACTTTTATATTTTATTTATTTTCAATTACTAACATATTTATTTTTCAAATTCTATTTTATAGGTAGTTTCGGTTCGTGCGAAATTTCAAGTTCATGCGCAGTTCTCGAAGTTCAGGCACGTCACCAGATCCTATTGACCCAGAAATTCAAAGAACTCTTAAAAAGAACAAGAAAGAAAAGAAAAACAAAAACAAAACCCCAATAAAAACTAGAATTATCGAGCCAGAAGTTATGGCCACACTTATGGATTACGCTAGGCTAGGAGTGGCCGGTGTAACAAACAGTATAGTTAGACCCCAAATTAATTCAAACCAATTTGAAATTAAGCCTGCGTTGCTTAATATGTTGCAAAATAACGTAAAATTTTACGGGTTACCTAACGAAAATCCAAATACCCATTTGACAAATTTCTTAGAAATTTGTGACACTTTTAGAATACCAAATGTGACTGCAGAAGCAATCAATCTTCGCCTTTTTCCTTTTACTTTGAAGGATCGAGCCAAATAGTGGTTAACTTCTATGCCAGCCGCAACATTTGAGACTTGGGAGCAATTAGCCCAAGCATTTTTATCAAAAAAAATTTCCTTTAGCAAAAACCGCAATAGTCATTAAAGAGTTAACATCTTTTTCTCAAAATGATAATGAAACTCTTTATGAGGCTTGGGAACGTTTTAAAGAACTTCAACGTTTATGCCCACACCACCAATTGCCCGCCGAACTTTTAATGCAAACATTTTATAATGGATTAAATCCTATGACTAGAGGTTCATTGGACGATATGTCTGGAGGGTTATTCATGAAGAAAACATCTGCCCAAGCAAGAGAACTTTTGGAGGAAATGACAATCAACAGCTGTATGTGGCCCGCGGAACGTGGACACATACCATTAGCGAAATCATCATCCTCAACAACATCATCATTTAAAGGTATAGTGAATCTTGATCCAGTAGCGATGCTGCAAGCCCAATTTTCTGCCTTATCGCACAAAATTGATAGGTTTATGGCACCGTGTGATTCTAATGGTAAGCCAATCCAAACAGATGTGGATTACGAAGGTATGAGTGAAATTGAACAGGTAAATTTTGTCCAAGGGCAAAACCAAAATAATAACCCTTACTCTAATACATATAATCCTGGGTGGAGAAATCATCCTAACTTTAACTGGAGAGATAATAATAATGCTAATGCTAATCAAAATCGTACTACCAATTATCAAAATCAATCAAGAGATACGATTAGCACTTTATCTTCTAAAATCGACAAATTTATTGATGCTATGAGCGGAAAAATAAGTAATCACGACGATGGTTTTAAACGGATCGAGAATAAATTCGATCAGCTTATTAAAAACCAATCATCTAGCATCCATAATTTGGAGATTCAAATTGGACAACTCGCTAAATCAATTCCATCCCGCAAAGAGGGAAGTCTTCCAAGCCATACGGAAGAAAATCCGAAAGAGCATATTAAGGCTATCACTCTTCGTTCAGGGAAAAATTACTTAGGCCCGGAAATGCCCGGAAATTCGACCTCACCTGGAACTGATTTACCGAAGCCCAAAGAAGATACATTAAATAAAAAAGATACACCAATTGACTCTAGTACAAAAACTTTTGTACCCAAACCACCTTTTCCACACAAAGTCCGCAATAAGGACTATGACAAACAACTTTTAACATTTTTAGACAAACTTAAGAATTTGCATATTAAGTTAACGTTTATGGATACGATTACACAAATTTCCAATTATGGTAAATTCCTCAAAGATTTAATTTCAAAGAAAATCAGTTGGGAAGGAATTTCATCCATTTCACTAACTGAAGATTGTAGTTCAATTGTGCCAAGTAATTTGCCCACAAAACTCAAGGATCCCGGATGTTTTACCATTCCGTGTAAATTGGGAGATATTGAATTTCCCAGTTGTCTCTGTGATTTAGGAGCAAGCATTAACTTGATGCCATTATCTATTTTTAATAAGTTAGGCTTAGAAGAACACATCAAACGTATATGGTTTTGCAATTAGCAGATCAAACCACTAAAAGACCATACGGTATAATTGAGGATGTTTTAGTTAAAGTTGACAAATTTATTTTTCCTACCGATTTTGTTATTTTAGATTTTGCTTATGACGTAAATTGTCCGTTAATCTTTGGTAGACCGTTCATGAACACGGGACGTGCTCTAGTTGATGTGTCGGAAGGGAAAGTAGTTTTAAGAATAGGCGATGATAAGATTGAGTTTGATATGAATCAAGCGATGAAATATCTATGGAGGATTTCGCCTGTATGAAACTTGATTTAATTGAAGAATGTGTAAATGACATTGTTCAAAAAGAAGAAATAATAGAACCTATAATGAGTGAGGAACTAGAAGATAAGGACCCAGAACCTTTGATTCGAGAAGATGGACCAGTTCCGCCTTCAATTATAGTTCCACCTAAATTAGAACTTAAAGAATTACCAAGTCATTTGAGGTACGCTTTCTTAGGCGAAGGCGATTCTCTACCTATTATTATCTCTAACAAATTAACACAAGTCCAAGAAGAGAAATTGAAAGAAGTTGTTAGAAATAGGATAGGAAGTATGGGTTGGCAAATTTCATACTTAAAATGTATTAATCCGAGCATTGTAATGCACAGAATTCACTTAGAAGAAGATAAGCCACCTAAAGCGGATAGGCAAAGACGCCTAAATCCGAATATGAAGGAAGTAGTCAAAAATGAGATTACTAAACTTCTGGACAATGGAATCATCTACTCTATCTCGGATAGTGAATGGGTTAGTCCGATCCATTGTGTACCTAAAAAGGGAGGCATAACAGTTGTAAGGAATGAAGAAGGTGAATTAATACCTACACGAACCACCACTGGTTGGAGGGTTTGTATAGATTATAGAAATTTAAATAAAGCAACTAGGAAATATCACTTTCCTCTTCCTTTCATTGATCAAATGATCGAAAGGATAGCTGGTCACGCTTTCTACTGTTTTCTAGATGGTTACTCCGGATTCTTTCAAATATACATTTACCCGGATGACCAAGATAAAACAACCTTCACATGTCCTTACGGAACATTTGCATATAGGAGAATGCCCTTTGGTCTATGTAACGCACCTGCAACATTTCAACGTTGTATGACTGCAATTTTTAATGATTTCATTGAAGATATCATGGAAGTTTTTATGGACG
This sequence comes from Euphorbia lathyris, assembly GCF_963576675.1. NCBI lineage: Eukaryota > Viridiplantae > Streptophyta > Magnoliopsida > Malpighiales > Euphorbiaceae > Euphorbia > Euphorbia lathyris. The sequence goes on from NC_088915.1 coordinate 61,470,167, forward strand.
ATTTTTCAGTTTATGGAGATTCTTTTGATTCGTGCCTAGAAAACTTGGATAAAGTTTTGTCTAGGTGTGAAAAAACAAATTTGGTATTAAACTGGGAAAAAATTCATTTCATGGTTGACGAAGGAATTGTTTTAGGTCACAAAATATCTGAAAAAGGATTAGAAGTAGATAGAGCAAAAACCTCAGTAATAGAGAAACTACCCCCTCCAACTACTGTTAAGGGAGTAAGATCATTTTTAGGACATGCCGGTTTTTACAGAAGATTTATTAAGAATTTTTCTGTAATTTCCAAACCACTCACTAATCTACTCATGAAAGATTCTACCTTTGATTTTAATGAAGATTGCGTTAAAGCTTTCGAAACATTAAAAACAGATTTAGTCAGTGCACCTGTTATTGCTAAACCTGATTGGGATTTACCATTTGAAATTATGTGTGATGCAAGTGACTTAGCTGTCGGATGTGTTTTAGGACAAAGGAAGGATAAGAAACTTCATGTCATTTATTATGCAAGTCACACACTTTCCGGTGCACAATTAAACTACACCACAACTGAGAAAGAAATGTTAGCTGTAGTTTTTGCATGTGATAAGTTTAGGTCATACTTGTTAGGTTCGAAAGTTATTATTTACACTGATCATGCAGCATTAAGATATTTATTTGCTAAAAAGGATGCAAAACCACGTCTAATTAGATGGGTTTTATTGTTACAAGAATTTGATATAGAAATAAAAGACAAAAAGGGAGTAGAAAACCTTGTCGCCGATCATCTATCGAGACTTGAAGATGAGAACGGTCCCATAGGTGAAACTAACGGTATACGAGATGATTTCCCTGATGAACATCTCTATCAAATGAAAAGCGTCATGTCACCATGGTATGCAGATATTGCTAATTATCTTGCAGCCAATATTGTTCCGGAAGGATTAAATTTCCAACAAAAGAAGAAATTTTTCTTCGACATTAAACAGTACTTTTGGGAAGATCCTTTTTTGTTCAAAACTTGTGGTGACGGGATAATTAGGAGATGCGTTGGTGAAAATGAATATGAATCCATAATGTCGGAATGCCATTCTAGCTCTTATGGAGGACATAATGGAGCTAACAAGACAGCAGCTAGAATATTTGAATGTGGTTTCTTTTGGCCTACGATGTTTAAAGACGTCCGTTCATTTATTACTCGTTGTGATAAGTGCCAAAGAACAGGAAATTTAGGAAGGAAAGATGAGATGCCCCTCACAACCATATTAGAAGTTGAAATCTTCGATATGTGGGGAATAGATTTCATGGGACCTTTTCCCCCTTCTTTTGGTAAAACTTACATATTAGTTGCCGTTGATTATGTTTCAAAGTGGGTTGAAGCAATTGCAACCCCAACGAGCGATTCTAAAGTTGTCGTTAATTTTCTTGACGATATATTTTATAGATTTGGTTGTCCAAGAGTCATCGTTAGTGATGGTGGTGCTCATTTTATAAACCAAAGTTTTGAAACGCTTATGAAAAAATATGGAGTACGCCACCGCGTATCAACGCCATACCATCCTCAGTCAAATGGTCAGGCGGAGATATCAAATAGAGAACTCAAATGGATTCTAGAGAAAATAGTTTCATCCTCAAGAAAAGATTGGTCTTGTAAACTAAATAATGCGTTATGGGCATACCGTACTGCATTTAAAACACCAATAGGAATGACTCCATACCGCTTAGTGTATGGAAAGGCATGTCATTTGCCTGTCGAATTAGAACATAAAGCCTATTGGGCTATTAGGGAACTTAACTTTGATTTACGACAAGCGGGTAAGAAACGTTTGCTCGACTTAAATGAGTTAGATGAGTTACGCAATCTATCTTACGAAAATGCAAAGATTTATAAAGAAAAAGTGAAAAAATGGCACGATGCCAAAATTAAAGTCAAACACTTTAATGTTGGGGATAAAGTGTTGTTATTTAATTCACGACTTCGTTTATTTCCAGGAAAACTTAAGTCCAGATGGATAGGACCATATTTAGTCGTCAAAACATTCGATTATGGTTCTCTAGAACTGGAAGGTCCTAACAGAATTTGTTTCAAAGTTAATGGTAATCGATGTAAAATCTATTACGAAAATATTTCACAAATAGAAATTCCGTTCGTAACAAGATTTTCTGACGTATAAATCACTCAGTTTTTCGATCACAGTTTATTTTGTTTTCTTTTTATATTTTTGTTCATTTTATTTTATTTTTATTTTTATTTTATTTTATTTTATTTTACTTCCACATGCCATTTTTGTGATTAGATGCCTTTATGTTATGATTTATATGCATAAAATATGTTTATTTCATGATTTTAGAATTAATTTTAGGAAATTAGAGTGAAATTGAAGTTTCAGGCAATTCTCTGCCGAGAATTTGGAATTCTCTGCCGAGAATTTGGAATTCTCTGCCGAGAATTCTATTTTTCAGACTTGTCCAAATAGGTTAGATTTTCTCTGAACTTACCGAGAATTATAAATTCTCTACCGTGAATCAGGACATGGCTTACGACGCTTGATTTCCGCAAGGAAATCAGCGTGTCGCGATCGCGAATTCGGAATTCTCGGTCGCGACACGCGAAATTCCTGCACACTCAGGTCTGAATCAACCTAAACCTTTCGACAAACCTCTTGACAACTGAAACCTTAAGTTTCTTCATTCCCGAAAGGTGTCATTTTATACCTTTTCATGATTAAAACAACACCTCTTTTCATCTAAAACTCTTATAAATTAGTCCTAGAGGATGCAAGTTCTGTTACAATTCTTTTCATCTTTATCAGACCTCTGATTTCTTCAAAACACCATTTTTTTATTTAGTACCAGAAACTTTGTTTCCTTCAAACCAACACCATGCCTACCAAATATAAAACTTCACGGCACAATGTTGCCTCAAGCAATAAACGCCCAGACTTATCCAAGCGATATGGGGCGCCTTTTCCTATCTTCAATCACGATGAAGGTAGGCGTTATTGGAATCACCATTACAAATTCTTCACCGGAATGTTGTATATGGATGAATTTCTTAACAGCCAATTAGGCATTACTGATGACATGAGCCACTATATGGAACGCCTAGGGTGGACAAAATTCGCCCAAATGCGATTTCCAATAATAGGCGACTGGATACTCGAATTCTTCTATACCGTGCGTTTCACTAATAAACGACGAGTACGTCTCAGTTTTCATCGAGAAGGCGAAATCTTTACTTCCGGCTATCCCGAGTTGCATGCTTGGTTTGGTTTTCCCCCGAGGGATATAATCAAACGTCATCCTGGACGAGACATGACATCCTCGGACATTTGGAGAATGCTCACTGGATTCTGGCGATTCAATTCAAAACTCGCCTATAATCACTCTTTTCGCTCCAACTCCATGCTGTATCTGCACAAATTCCTGTGTCACAGTTTATTCGGTCGCACATTCAGTAGTGTGGTCCATGACACAGATCTTTATGTCCTTGGAGATATATTCTAGGGAAATGCAGTAGATTCTTCAAAGATTCTGATGGAGGGTCTAGTCGCCGCTTCTCGATCCAAGGATAAGAAGATTGGGTTCGGCAATATAATCTGTGGAATAATTCTTGGTACAAAGGGTACCATTGATGTTCCCTGGAGTGATGATGAATTCTTCCCGACAATTGACTATGAATTTCTCGAGCACGAAGGACTTGTAAAACGTGTCTTTCGAGCAGGGCCTCACTTTCTGTCTGCACCGGAACGTGAAACTTTCGTGCAGTTTCAAATTGATCGTATTAAGGCCAGAAATATCCCACTTGATAGGGATGAGTATATAGAATAGTTAGGTTTATAGTTATTTTTCTTTTTGTAAATATTTGTGTTTTTGTATTATTTGGTTTCATTCTTTGTTTTTATAATTTTTGTTTTATTCAATAAAGTTCTATTTTATTTTAGTTCATTTATTAATTTTACAAAGATTAGATTATGTTTTCCATTTCCTATATAATCATGGTTAAATCTATATAAAATCTATAATATTGAACAATCATGGTTTTCTTAATTAAAACATATATCCACACCAAATCCAATTTTCACAAACTTCATTCATTTAGTTTAAAACATTAATTCATTCAATTGATTAAATTCATATTATTAATATATATTTATATGCACTTATTATGCATTTAATATGATTCTCTTAACTTATATGCATCAATGACATTTAAGTTTCATTAATTATTCATAAACCAATTTATTACACTTTAATTCAATTTATTAAGGTTAAACCTTTGGTTTTCCTTGCAATTAATGTCATTTATTTTAGTTTTTAAGTGCAGGGACACTTTATATTAAGTTCAGGAACCAAATCATCAACAAAATTGCACAAACCATGTCAATAGGCACCCAAATAGGCCATTTTGACCAATTCTCTACCGAGAATTAATAATTCTCGGTATGAGCAGCAACTATGGACGAATTTCAGGGGCAAAATTCCCTGAAAATCGCGTGCCGCGGCCGCGGCTTTGCTATTCGCGGTCACGACACGCGTGATTTATGCCCTTTTGATTCCGATTTTGCCAATATTTTTGCCTATTCCTATTCCTATTCTACCTATACATTCACCTAATCACCCTATATAAACCTACCCCTTACACAAACCTCACATCACCTCTATTTTTACCCAATCCCTTACTCCAAACTCTTCCCCAAAAACCTAATTTTACTCTTCCCAATTTATTCACTCTAATTTCTATCCTCTTTTCTATTTCAATCACTTCCAATTCAAACCCCCAAACTCATCTTCAAGCTTTACTCTTTCTCTCAATTCCTTTTTCTTCTTCTTCTTCTTCTTCTCAAACCTTAAAACACACTAAATACCATCACCATGGTTAGGACTAAGCGTGTTGGTAACAAGCCCGCTGTTACGGAAGCTAATCGCCTTCGGGTTCAATGTGGCGCTTATTTCGACATCGCTTCGGAGGAGGAAGCCGTTCGTTTCAAACATTTTTCACAAGCCGACCGCCAATTTGTGGATATGCACTTCTTAGACTTCCATTCGGTAAGAACATTGAATTTCTCTACTCGAATTGATGCTTTTATTGAGGCATTGGGTTGGCAAGAATTCGTTAATATGCGTTTTCCTCGTATTAATGAATATGTGGTGGAATTTTTGGTCACTTTGACCATGAACAAGAAGAAAACCTCAATCTCTTTTAGGAATAATGGTATCACATACACCATTGATTATGAAGCAATGTGAAATATGTTTGGTTTTCCTACTTCTAATTTTTATGATAAGCCTAAAGATTTTGATAATGATGCGGTTTGGCAAACTCTTTCGGATCAAGACTATTTTAATTCGAAAAACACTTCAAGCAAGTTGATTAAGGACAATTGTGTGTTCTTCTTTCACAAATTTTTGAGTTTCTCCTTGTTTGGTCGTGTGGAGAGTTCAAAGGTTCAGGTTCGGGATTTATATGTTTTGGATAGCTTGTTTAAAGGTTTGAGGATTGATAGCATTGGCATGATGTTCGATAATTTGTTCCGTGCTTCGAGGGCTACTACCATTCAAATCCCTCTTTGTAATTTTATCACCGCTATTGTGTTGGGAGCTCGGGGTGAATTGGCTGATTTTGACATTTCCACCTACCATGGGTACATTCCACTTTTGGACATCTCGGCTCTTGAGCGGGCTCATTTATTGCTACCACAAGGTCCCCCGTCTTTATTTCATATGCCTCCCGTATTGCCCACCTTCATGGCACTATGGGTGGTGGCGCTTCAAGTTCTCAATTTGCAGGTACCGAAGGGGGCGGAGAGGCGGTAGGCGAGGAAGATGATCCTCAGGCTCAACCACAACCCCAAGCACCTCAAGCGGATGATCCGGTGGATTTGCGGAGAATTTTGGACCAAATCAATTCTAACAATCGTCAAATGAACTTAAGAATTGATGATTTGGTAGAAAATAATATGGTGATGAATGACAACCTCAACCTTTTGAGGCGTGAGCATAGATCGACTCGGCATCGGATGCTTTCCTTTTTCCGACGCCGAAATGTAGAGACTTCACCTACACCTCCGGATTCCCCGCCTCAAGCATAGGTTGTTTTCCTTTCATTTTATTTTTATCTTGTTATATTTGGTACAATTTTAATTTTCCTATGTTTGGTACAATTTCCCGTTTTTAATTTTATGTTGAATATTTCATTTGCTACAATTTCAATCTTTGTTTCGTATGCCTTATTTCGTATTTATTTTTTACGTTTTCTCCCTTATTTTTGCACCAATGAGGACATGGTCCAATTTAAGTGTGGGAGGAGATATACATATATCATTTCCATATATACGAATAAATGCTACGAAAATATCATTTTGCAAAACAAATAAATGCAACGAATAAATTTTATACAAATGCAACACATTTTTCATATGTTCATAAATTAACCATAAGTTAATATGATTATTTGTTTAGGTTATCATTATTGTTAGAAATAATATTTCTATACGGGTAATATTTTAATATTTTTCAAATTTTTCACAAATCTCCGATACGATTTTAAGTAAAATTGTCTCGAGTGAATGTATTTAAGTAATAAATTCTTTATTTTCAATCTCTATTTTATATCATGCAATTCATGATACAATAAATCTTATTTTAAATTTTCAATTAGGTTTATAGGCATTAAATTGAACTAACAATTTTAGCTCGGTTTGATTTCGTCTTACATTAACACTAATTGAAGTTTTTAAGGAAACTTTAGCCATAATACATGTTGAATTTTAAGTCAATATAGGATGAATGTGCTATCTTTCTTTTTCCCAAGTTACAATTTCATGTTTCATATTAATTAATCAATTAGTTGAATTCTTAACTTTTGGCCGCGATTGAGACCAACCTTATCACAATCGAGGTATGAAAGGGAAGGATAATTAAGTACCGTTTACTTTTGGCCACGATTGCGACCACCCTTATCACAATCGAGGTATGGAAGGAACGTTTAAAGCAAAAAAAATTATAAGCGTGTATAAGTTTAAAGTAACGATTGCGTCCACCCATGGCATGGTCGGTACCTCTTAAGCAAACACAAAGCAATAAAATAAAAATGCGTATAAAGTTACGATCAAGACCACCCTTATCTCGGGCGTAACTAAGCAATAATTATCCTAAGTACTTATTTAAATGTATAATATATCTCATATATTAGTTTAGGTTTGGGAAAGGAAATTTTGTGCTTTGAAATGCCTTGAGACGAAAGACTCAATAACATGCGCGCTTATATCGTCCCGAATGCTTCAATTCAAAATTGGAAATACAAGACGAATGATATATCATATATTATACTCAGTTAGTTTAATGTTTTGCGTATAAATTTGTCATGTGAAGTTAGTTTTTTCGGCTTAACTAATTCAAAAGGTAATACAGAGATATATGTTTTATTTTCATAAAGAGATTAGTTAAAGAATAAATTCAATGAAATTTTGCTCAGGACTAGCAAAAGATTAAGTGTGGGGATTTGTTAAGCCCAAAATATACCTAACATATCATCAATAATTACATCAATATTGCTACGAATTTATGCTATTTATAAATGTTTAGAAAGCTTTTACTCTCGAATATGTTTCTTTCTTGTAAGGTACATAAATATTTGGTAAAATCCAAATAGGAACGAAAAGAGCTCGAAAACAGAAGAAAAACCCTACAAAAGGAGTCGAAGACGACAGAAATTAATAACGCCAAATCGAGGACGCGAACGAAAGCAGAAGAACCAAAAAACGTTTCGTGCCGCGACCGCGGCCCCCAAATTCACGGTCGCGACACGCGTTCCCCAGCTTTTCCTTCCTTCAGTACGAGCAGGAGTTTTTAGAGGCATAGTTACACACTTTCGTTTTCGACGAAACGCGATCGTTCGGGTGGATAAAGACGTCCTTTCGCAATGGACACGATCCTTCATAGCGGACACGACACTTCAATCAAGACTCTTCAACATCTATAAATAAAGAGTTGATGGAGAGTTGAAGATATGTAGAAAAAAGAGATTAGTATAGAATTTATGCAGAAATTCCGAATCAAGTGATTCAGAAGTTAGATTTCGATTCTGTAAAAAGCAATATGCTGTACACACATTGTTTATTTAATAATAACAAGTTTAGTAGCGTTTAGACATTGTTCCAATTTAGTTTTCATTTTGGTAGTAGACCGACCCAGTCTCTATTACGAAGATTCAACGAGAAGATTGAGTAGAGGATCCGCCCCTGAGCCTGACAAACTCTAACGAAACCCAAGGAAAGGATTGACAACCCGTTCACTTGCAAGTCGTCGAATGTTTCCATGCTCCATGTTCTCTGTAAACTTGTATCAATTTATATTTCATCTAATAAAGTCCGTTCTATTCGATAGATTTTTATGCAGCACTTATGGTAACCAATCCACTAAAGTGACTGCTGGTGTTTTCATTAAAACGTATTTAATCCAAAATCTTTACAAGGAAACTTTGTTGAACACTTAGGCAAATTATTATCTCGAAAGAGTTTTAATTTGATTAAGGGCAACTATCCCGAAAGGGTTTTGTCATGTTCAAAGCCAATTAATTAGAGGTTCCGTCATTTATTTCATCTTTATAATTCGTACAAAGTTTAAAGTTGTTTTCTTTGCTTAATGCAAACAAATACATCTGTTTACTTTTCTAAAAAGTACTAAAAGTTCCTATCTTGCAAATTCATTCTTAAATCAGAATATTTTCTAACATTTTCATAATCTAATCTAATTCTCATTCTAGCAATTTCAAAACCAAAACCGATTAAACGATTTTTCCATATTATAAACCTAAAAGTAAATTTAACCGATTATAAATAAGTTTTGTTCAAAAAACGTTCCCTGTGGGATCGATATCTTTTATTACTACAAGCGTATACCGTGCACTTGCGGAAATCGCTCAACAGTGGCCATATTCCATTTATGTACTAGTGATAACAACATACACAAAAAGTTGCATCTTTAAAAATGATATATTCCAACCAAGTGTTATACTCCTAAAACCAAATAGGAACAAATCGCCTCAATATTTGTCTCATTCTTCTTTGTGGAAAACCATGTCACTCGAATGGTGATACATTGTCTTTAGATCATGACGTGACTTTATATACACCTTTCAAAGGGCTACAAACACCGTGCATAAGTTCTCCCTAATCACCCCACTTAGTTTGGGTATAAAGAAGTCGACTTTCTCCTCCTTCTTCTTAACTCATTTTTTAGAGTTCGAAGGGATGTTTCAGGGCCGTCTCTAGCATTTTGGAGGCCCTAGGCGTATTGTGCATTTTTTTCATATCTAAATCTAATACTATTTTAGAAATAATAAATAGTAAATAGTAAAATCAATAAATTATTAACTACAATTCAAGTCATATAATAATAACATAAAGCTAAGAAATTATTATTCTTCTTGTTTTTGTACATGTAAAATCGAGTTTACTTTTATATATTTAAAATCAAGTTTCTTCTCACCAGTCATGCGAGAAGCAAGCAGACGACAAAGTATTAATTTATGGAAGTTAATCTTGGATGGCTGAACTCGAACGTAATCACAAGATTCTATGAAAAGAAAGAGAAGAATTTATCTTCGAGGTTAAAAATTGGTTGAGTCGCGTATTTATTATGAATTATAGGCTTAAATCACTATTTGGACATCGATTGATCTAAAGAATCTTGTCGTTTGGCACTTGATCTATCCAAAATTTTATCATTTGGCCACTGAACTATCCCAATTGGTGAAATTTCAATCCAATTTGGATGGAAAATTAATAAAATTATTGACATATGATGATATTTTGATAAGTAGAATTGATAAATTTTAGTTTAGAGATTTGTTTTCATGTTTTAATCTCATTAATTATTTGGGTAGATCAACTTTAAAATGTACGGTATGTCAAGCCCATATGTCAAAATATCACCACATATCATAAGGAAACAATTTTATCAAGACTTCATCAAAATTAAGTAGAATTTCATCAATTTGAATAGTATAGGGTCCAAATATGACTAAATGATAAATTAGTGGCCAAATATTAAAATTTTAAATAAATCAGAGTCTAAATAACATTTTATACCAAATTACAAATTGTAATTTATAAGTGCATTTTGTCTTGTAATTAAAAAAATAAAAAAATTTTAAAATCACTACAATAACAAAATAATAGTTTATACATTGTTTCCAAATATGAAAAAAAGTTCAGAAAAAATCAGTACAAATGTTGTCAAAAGAAAGAAAAAAAAATAAGAGAAAAAATGAACCAATAAATGTTGATCCAAGGAATCATCAAAATTGAGTGAAATTTCATCAATTTAAATAGTTTATGGTCTAAATGTGATCAAATAATAAATTAGTGGTCAAGTATTAAAATTTTAAATAAATCAGAGTCTAAATAACATTTTGCACCATATTAAAAATTGTAATTCATAAGTGAATTTCATCTTGTAATTTCTAAAAAATTTAAAAATAACTATAATAACAAAGTAATAATTTATACATTCGTGTTGTCAAAGAAAGAAAGAAAAAATAAGAGAAAATGTGAGAAAAAAATGCTAATCCAAGGAGTCAAACTCTCACCCTTATAAAATCTCCACTATGTCTTAACCATTCAGCCTAACAGAATCTTTTATTATATATAAATCTATATACCTTTTAACCATAATTTTTTTTAATAATTATCAAATTTTAAAAAAATTCCAATTAGAGACCCCCGTAAGTCGGAGGCCCTAGGCGGCCGCCTAGACGGCCTCCCCCTAGAGCCGGCCCTGGGATGTTTGAGTCAACTTTATTTCCCTTTTTCTTCTTCATTTACTTTTGTGATTTCGCACTACACCATAAAACCCCTACTGCAACTGAGCCAAATTGTTGGGTTAGACCCTCTTTTGAGTTGCATTAGGCCAAAAAGAAGTCTAATGCAACAAAAAAAAATTATTGCTATTTTAGCTGTAGCATTATTTGCTAATGCAACAATATTTTGAAATTGGCAACAATTTGCAATAGTTGCACATATTTTAATTTATTGCAACAATTTATAAATAATACAACAAATTTTCAAGAAATTGCAATAAGTTTTTATTGTTGCATTACTGGAAATGCAACAATTTTTACAATTTTTACGACAATTTTAATTGATTTTTATAACAAATTTAGCAGTTTGTGCAACAATTTTAGTCACATTTTGCAACAATTTTAACAATTTCTGTGATAAATTTAATTAAATTTTGCAACAATTTATTTGGATTCTGTGACAATTTTAGTTCGATTTTGCAACAAGTTTAATTAGAGTTGCAACAGTTTAGTTCAATTTTGCTACAATTTAGTTGACTATTACAACTATTTAATTTGAATTTGCAACAATTTTAGTTCGCTTTTCAACAATTTCAATAATTATTTGCAACATCCTTATATTTTTTGTCGCATAATTTTTAATATTTTTGAACCTGTAATAAATTTAAAAGTCATTTTAATTTAAAAAAAAAATAATCTGAAAGAATATATGTATATATTATCCATTAACCAATTTATATAAATAATGATCCAAATTTATACATAAACAATCTCTAAACATAAAATAGTATTATAATATTCTTTCAAAAAAAAAACACACATAATATTCTGGCATCTATGTCACTTATCATCTTTCCCATCATGGTCATCCTGCACACGAATTAACATATAAATCGTGTTACAATATTGTAAATTTTCAATATAAAATTATATAGATTGGTATAGAATTTATTCAATACATTTACCTCATTGGTTTCCTCACTAAATAGATTATTTGGAGGGGAAGAATTAGCAAATAAAGATGTGATTGAATCAACATCGATATTTAAGGTTGGGTTGAGTCTTGCCAAATGTTTCATCATAAAATGTCATATTTGTTTCCATCTTTTTGTTCATTTCTTCCTCCATTTCATGCCTCACTTCCTCCCTTAGGCTTGTTTTCATTTCATTCATGAAATCAGCTGGGGGTTTCAATGGTGGACCCCTTTTTGTCGTAGATTTAGCACCCCTACCGAGAAGCCATGAAGCTCCATGGGATGAATCACCCGATAGTAGTTGGTCAACCATCACAATATTTTCGCCCCCTGACTGCATTTCTTCAATCCTTGCCTATAAAAGAAAATCAAATATAAAATGGCTGCCAAATACGAGACAAAAAAAATGATTCATTTCCAAGACGTATTCACAAAAACATCAATTATATTAGTTAGAAATGTCTCAACCTTCTACATGCAAGTCTCCAACTTAATATATTAGGCATTGATAATATAAATATAGGATTCAGTAGGATCGATATTACATAATCAACTACATGGTCACAAAGAATACAAGTGGCAGAATAAAAAAAAGGGATGGAAGAGAAAAATGTAAATTATAATTAAGTTGGACATCAAAATTTTTAACTCTCAAAATAATTTATAAGAATATATAAGGCAAATTAAAGAAATTCATAAGTGAATTCACTAAGCAATAATGTAACACAACAAGCACTAGCTTCATATATGAATCCTAAAAAGGAATAGAGTGAATCTTAGTTTCAGTTCTAATCATTTCAACAATTCTGACTAATTAAATCATTTGTACATTTACTTCTAATTATTAATAGCATAATACTCATTTGGCTCTCTAAACTACAGTTTCAAAGTCAATTAGAACCTTAAACTATCAACATCCAATCAGGTCCCTAAACTAATAAAAAATCATCAATTGAGGTCTCATCGAAAATAATTCCGTTGAACAGTTTGAGACCATCTTTCCCAAACTCATTTTGAACCAATACATAGATTATTACAATCTATATCAAATAGTCACATTTTCCGATTTTAGAATAGATTTGGGACTCAATTGATGATTTTTGCTTGATTCAAGGACCTGATTGATGATTTTGATAGTTTAGAGACCCAAATAAATATAATGCCATTATTAATTGAATTCTTAATTAACAAAAATCAATTAATGGTCCGTAGGACCTTAATTTGCTCACCAAAATAGACTATGAATATGGTACTGGAAGTATGATTCCTTACAATAAAAGTCTAACTAGCTAAGGAAGTACAAGGACTAAAGTTTGCTAATTAATAATTAATGACTATTGTTTTGCTAATTTAATTAATGGGATAAGGTACCAAAATAGGTTTATGATTTTTGGGAAGTATTAATTTAGGCTCCACGTACAAAATAACACCAATATATGTCTAACGTTTACAAAAGTACCAATTTAGGCCTCGATAACGGATTGGACACGTCATTGATATTACTCCGTTAAGTTCTGATTTCTCCCTCCATGTACAACTGACAGAACTTAACGGAATAATATCAATGATGTGTCTCGTTCCGTTATCGAAGCCTAAATTGGTACCATTTTTTAAACGTTAAGCCTATATTGGTGCTATTTTGTACGTGGAGCCTAAATTTATACTTCCTCAAAAACCATAGACCTATTTTGATACCTTATCCCGTTAGTTAATTAATAATAACATGTAGTAGTGACCAAGATATGTGTGTGTCCTTCACTATAAGAGTGAAAAATATAGGCGTGCTTATTACGAATTGTCATGTTAAGGACTACATTTTGATAAAAAAAAATAAATAAATAAAGGGACCAAATATAGTAAAACTGAAATAAAGACTTAGGCCAAATTATACGAAATAAGAGCTAAAATTGAACTTTATTCCAGCTATAAAAAACAGTAAAGCGAGCACCCTTACAACTCACATTCAACCTTAATTTGATGTTCATCTACCATAAAATTCTCACGTCAATTTATCATGATTCCACATCTTATTCTTCTCATGTTATACCATTTTTTTCTACAAATCTATATCCAAATTTATAAGTTATTGATTATGGTAGATTTTCATCCAATTTAAGAATATTATTTAACCACATCTATAGTACCTTAACCAAAAGACTAAATCGAGGGAGTGAAGAATAGTTATTAGGGAGAAGTAATACAAGCATCAAACTTATCAACATGTCAAAATCAATAGTATCAATCCCAAAAAATTTCAATAAAAAGACTTAGAGAGAAAATACTTACAATCTTAGTTTTAGCAAACTCATCTGTTGCTTTGTAAGTGCGTCCCTCATCCCTTTTGCGAGTTGCAATATAGAGTTCGACTTTTGATGGTGCCACTTAGTTTGGGTTTTCAAGTTGCTTATGTAAAGTAATAAAAATAATTGTTTGTAAATTAAAATATATCACAACATTAATAATAAATAAGCATTTGAACATACCAACTTGTTGCGAATCTGTGCAAAGCTTTTTGGTCCAGCAGTGTGTGCATCCTTGACATGTTTTCGATTTTCCACCATTTTTGCAGCTCATGCCTCAATAATAAAAAATAAAACATAGGTTAACTTGAAAAAAAATATCCATTTAAAAAAAAATTCAAATGCATGTAAAGCTTATTTTAATTCACATTTACCTGTATTTTGTTGTCACCCCAATATTTGAGGAGAACCTTGAATTCTTCGATAGGAAGCTCATCGGGTCTGTTTGCCAATCTATCCTCATCATTGTCATAAGCTTTATAATTAATGCTTAGTTTTTAGTCGACATGTATAACCCCTCCAAGCATCATTAATAGTTTTCATCACCCAATTCTTACCATCATCATGTATAATGTACTTTTGATATAACATAAACATAATATATGACTTGATGTTAATTAATAGTAACAAAAGCAATTTAAATGTATTCATCAAACAATAGTAAATTTACCTTGACAAATTGCCACAAAATTTCTTTATCGGGAACATGTGACCAGTTTGTGTGGCTAAACTTGATGTACTGTCTTCCTAATGTCCCCAAAAAGTTACTAAATTCTGATAAGGTTTTGTCATCTCCAATTGGTTGATTCACATCATTCAACATTATCATCTTTCTTTCTTCAATATTTCTTGTATGGATTGCATCCAATTTTGTTTGTCCTCGAAACTTCCTTTTCGGTTGCTTAGTTGATGCTGTCAACATTATAAAACAAAAATTTAACATTAAATTGAGGATATTTACATAATGAGAATATTCTCATGAGATAAGTTCCTTTACCTCTAGAATCATGTGATAATTGACTCTCACATTGAACAATTATAT
This sequence comes from Euphorbia lathyris, assembly GCF_963576675.1. Taxonomy (NCBI): domain Eukaryota; kingdom Viridiplantae; phylum Streptophyta; class Magnoliopsida; order Malpighiales; family Euphorbiaceae; genus Euphorbia; species Euphorbia lathyris. The sequence continues at coordinate 61,485,269 of NC_088915.1, forward strand.
CATTTTCAATTTGTGTCATTTCAGTTGGTAGCTCAACTAACCCAATTTGTGGTTGATTTGGAGTTTTTTCTTGTCGCTTTCGTAACGCAATATAATTCTCCATTGTTCCAATACCTTCATCACAGCCTTCAGAAACTTCTACCATTGGTTCTTCCGTTGTCTTGCAAACGTACATGTAAATAAAATAAGAGTTCAAAAACAGGAAAGAACATCAATATATAATAAAGAAATTTTAGAGTCGATAAGAACATACTATTACCTCTATTGCCACTCTTTTTCTAGCACACCCTTCTGTTGTAACATCCTTGACTGTTTTCTTAGCAGCTGCATCAATGGCAAGTGCTAGGGAACGTGTTGTCCTCCTAGTTACGTTGAGGTTGCTAGTAACCTTTTTCTTTCTTGCTTTTTTTCCTTGCTGAATTTTATTTGAATATATTAGAAGGTTAAAAAATATAACTATAAGATAAGAGTTGTATTTAAGTCAATATACCTTCGATTCTGCATTTTGATTTATAGAATTCCTCATAGAGGAAGAGAGTGAATCCATCCGGAGTGAAGCAATCTTGTCTTTGTTCTTTGCAATATTTTCATTTCGGAGTTGTTCATATGCATTGTCAAGTTGTATAATAGATTCTTTATCATGAGGCTTCATTTAAGGATAATCAACCTTAATCAAATAATCAACAATAACATATTTTCAAAATTAAGATACGAATTTCATTGACTAACCAAGTCCTCCTCATGTTCGACATTAGCATCCCCCTCAACGTCATCAGAATCTCCTATCTTTTCATCAACTAGAGACACTTCAACTTGCATAAGCTTTTTCTTTCTTTCCAACTCTTTCTTTTTTGCTTGCTTTCTGGCGCTGGTCTCTTGTTGAATACTTTTCAAAGTGACAAACTTGCATTTTTCACCTTTTGACCTTGGACTTTTTCTTAAAGGAACTTCTGTTATATGAAATTCGAAGTAATCAAATATTGTAGTAAAAGTTGACAAAATAATAAACAATCTAAACCCAAAATTACCTTCAGTAGGAAGCTTCCTTGGTCGAACAAGGACAAATGGCTGTGTTTGTTTCACAACGGTACTAGTTTGGTCAACCATGTTGTCGATGAAAAATTCCAAAGTCCCTGAATCACCCACTTTCTCCATGTAAGAGATTACATCTTTATCATTCACAAGGAGTTTGAATCCCCTTTTGTCATCTGCCTTGACATACATCCCTCCAATTTCGGTATATTTCAACTCATGTTTGACATCACTCATCAATGAAGTAAATGAGATCAAATCTGCATCTTCATAAGGGGGAAACTAAAAAACCTCACCTCCAACATACTTGTTGTTCTTAAAATCTCCTCCATGATAGAATTTAATAACAAACGTTTTCTCCTTCATTCTGCAACAAAACAATATCATATGTAGTAAGTAAAAAATGATTGTTTAAACATTAGCAATTCAAACAAGTACCAATTCTAAACAAATCTCAAACTAGAGACAATTCTAAACATATCTGAAACAAGGATAAACACAGATAAAAATATCAAACCATATGTAATTTCAACATATCTCAAAACACACATAAATTTATTTAAAGAAAAGATGCAAAGAAAACCTACATTTACTTATTGGAGTCCAGCCAATCCCAATCAGTATTATCAATGTCTGAATCAACATCATTTGTTGTGTAATCCGTTGATTTTGGGTCTATATTTGTTGGATATGGGATTTTTCTTATAGGCACATCATCTCTGGACCAGTTATCTCTGTTACTATCAATTTCAGCACACAACACAAAATTCTCTCTTACATCAACAACATTTATATCTTCTTCAGTGGCATCATTGCCTTCTCCTATATCAGACCATTCCTTAGGCAACTTCTTAATAACATAATGTGAATATTTTTCTGTAGGATCTTCAATGAAAAATACTTGAAGCACTTGTGAGGCCATCACAAAAGGGTCATCTTTTTGATATAACTTGCTAACATTAACTCGAGGAAACCCATAATCATCTTTTTCTTCTTGGTACCAAGAACATCTAAACAAAATAACATTAAATGCCCCCAGTAATCAATTTCAATGATATCTTCAATTGATCCATGGTAATTCACATCCCCGACTTTAGGGTTTTGGTCCTTTGAACTTGCGAAGCTAGTGGTTAGGGCTGTTAACATGACACCACTATTTTGGGTAGTACACTTTTCGTCTCTTTTCTTAGTATGAAACCTTGATCCATTTATTACATATCCACTAAACTTCTTTGCAGATCGAACTGGACCCTTTGCCAAACTTAATAGGTCACTAGAAACAAAAGTCTTTCGTTGAACCTCCTCCTTAAACCACTTATGAAATTCTAAACTGTGTGCTCTTTCTTTTTTATACCTTTGTCTCTTTGGAAAACTTTCCAACAAATTTTTATGTTCCCTACAAATGAAGAACAAAACATGGAATACAACCATAAGAAATATATTCATGTACAATTACATAATTAATAAAAAAATAAAAAAATGGATAAAATTTGAAATGAACAGATTCTTCTTACTGTATGTATTTCTCCACTTCTCCATTTCCACAATTGAAAAGAATGTACCGATGAGCTTTATTCCAAGTGTCATCATCCAAATGAATAGAATTCCAGTGCTTATTCTTCTTCATACCTAGAGGATAACCGATAGTAGGAATAATTGAACCCCCAATACCAACCGACTGACTAAGGAGTTTATTTTTCACACCATCACCTAAGTATCTTGAGCAAAAAGTGACACATTCTTCAGCCAAATACCCTTCAGCTATGCACCCTTCTGGTCTTGATCTATTGCGAACATAGGACTTCAACTTTCCCAAGTAGCGTTCGATTGGAAACATCCATCTATTATGAACAGGACCACCAAGCTGAACTTCTTTGCATAAATGTATTGGCAAGTGAACCATTATATCAAAGAAAGATGGTGGAAATATCATCTCAAGTTGACAAATTATTTCAACAATCTCTTCTTGCAACCCCTTTATATCATTTGGATCGATAACTTTATTACACAACCCTCTAAAGAATGCACCCAATCGAATCAAAGGCAATGCAACCTCGGCCTTTAATGACTTTTTCACAGCAAACTGTAGTAAATATTGAAGTATGAAATGAGCATCATGACTCTTATACCCTGATACTTTCCTATCACCCACTTGCACACATCGGCCAATATTGGATGCAAAACCATAAGGTAATTTGGCCATTTTAAGTACCATACAAAAGACTTCCTTCTCTTTGTTAGTCATGTCAAAACAGGCAGCCCCATATTCAATGTGTTTATTATCACTGGAATTTCGAGGATGAAGGGTCTTCCTAATGCCCATATCTTGCAAATCTAATCGTGCATTTAGATGATCTTTACTCTTACCTGCAATACTCAACAAAGTCCCTAATATATTATCAAAAACGTTTTTCTCTATATGCATGACATCAAGATTATGGCGGGATAGGTTGTGTATCCAATACGGTAATTCAAAAAGTATGGACTTCTTCTTCCATGGGCATTTGGAATTGGGTTGTGGTTTCTTTTTCTGCTTCCCAAATACATTCTTAAATTCGTGTAACAACTCCACAATATCCATTCCAGACAACTCAGTAGGCATATTTCCCACTTCAATATCACCATTGAATCTTCTCTTGTCAACCCTCCACTTATGGTTTGAATCAAGAAACTTGCGATGGTTCATATAACACATTTTTTTACTATGCTTCAAGTAAGTTGAAGAAGTCTCATAATGACAATTTGGGCAAGCCAATTTACCTTTCGTGCTCCAACCCGACAACATAGCATAAGCCGGAAAGTCACTAATGGTCCAAAGTAGGTTTGCTTGCAAAGTAAAGGTTTGGTTTGTAAAGGAATCATAAGTTTCCACCCCTATATCCCATAACTCTTTCAATTCTGTAATTAGAGGTTGCATGTACACATCAATATTGTTCCCAGGAGAAGTTGGGCCAGGAATTAGAGTAGACAATATCAAATTTTCAGGTTTCATACAAAGCCAAGGTGGTAGGTTATAATTAATCAAAACAATTGGCCATGTGCTATGGGATATGCTCATTGTTCGAAAAGGATTGAAACCATCAGAAGCTAAACCTAATCTGACATTACGAATTTCAGAGCTGAAGTTAGGATACAAACTGTCCATGGCCTTCCAAGCCTCACCATCTGCTGGATGTCTTAACTTGCCATCTTTTTTTCTCTCTTTTGCATGCCATATCATTAATTCAGCCAAACCTTTACACATAAATAGTCGCTGCAACCTTGGTTTTAGAGGGAAATATCTCATTATTTTTGCAGGAACTTTGTGACATTTCTTAGGCTTTTCATTTTCAACACCAACATATTCATTATCCACAACTTTCCACCTAGAAGCACCACAAATTTTGCAAACAGTTTCACCTTCATTTTCAGCCCAATATAGCATGCAATCATTAGGGCAGGCATGTATCTTTTGGTAATCAAGACCTAAATCTTTAATTACATTCTTTGCGGCATTAAAAGATTTTGGTACTTCGGCATTAGGAAAAGCCTCCCTGATCAACTCTAACAAATCTGAAAATGCAGCCTCACTAACTCCATGAACACATTTAAATAGGTAAAGTCGAACCATGAAGCTTAACCTAGAAAATCTTTCACAACCAGGATATAGGGGTTGTTTTCCCTCCTCAACAAGATGATAGAATTTTTTTGCATCTAAATTTGGGCCATTGTTTATTCTATGATCATCATTGCCTAAGTCATTGTCTATATATTGAAAATTGTCATGCAACATTCTAGTTAGTTCATCTCCAAAATTCATACCCATTGAACTAGCCTTTACATTTTCATCATCAGTAGTAGTTTTTCTCACAACATCATAAATCCAACTAACAAGGGTTAAAGCCGGTCCATTGCAAATTAGATGATCATAAATCGCACCCTTGCTATGCCATTTACGATTACAACAATGTGTGCAAGGACATTTCATTTGTTCTCCTACACCATATTTATCAAATGCACGTTCTATAAATAATTTAGCTCCATTCAAATATCTTTCACAATACCTTGTAAGTTCCAACCATTTGTTATCATCATACTCCATTAATAAATAGCTGATCAAAATATAAAAACACACATTTAGTCAAATTTTCCATTTCATGATGCAATCACACAAACAAAAGCAACTCATGATTACAAACATATTAATGGTGCAAACAAAAAAGACAAGGATATGAAAGATTATTACGTACCTCAAAGTTTAAAAGCTTCACCACATTTGCTGTCACCTGTCCCTTCCTTTCCTTATTGTTTGCTATCACTCTAAGAAAAAAAATATTAAAGACAAAAATAAACAGTAATTGGTGTAAACAAACATAGGCAGTAATTGATGTAGATACATCACTTCATTAGGAAATGAATTTCGGTTCGATTATTCGATATATTTGGTTGGGTTTCGATTTGAGTTTATAAAAAATATAAGGTTTGGTTTTTATGATAAAATTACTAAATTAACAGAACTGACTAAAATAGAGGTTAATTAGATAAATTATATTAAAAATTGATATGATGTCTAAAGAAATTAATAGTTTTTCACTTTTTAATTTATGGATTAGTTAACTTATTTTGAATATAAAAAATTCGATTTCATACATGTAAAGTTTTTCTTAAGTGGTTTTATATTGCTACTTCCCAAAGTCCTAAAAGAAAATCACATCAAGATTTAGAACTTACAAAACAGAGTATAAATATATACAAGACACTATAATGGCCTTCTAAAATTATAGCTTTCATGCAATGGCTTTTGCAAATAATATTCAGAGACAGAACAACTTTCATGTCTTTACAAAATTTTTAAATAAATACATTTTGTCTTAGGCTATGAGTGGATTATTTGTGTTTAATTGTCCAAGTTCAAAGCTATATGTTGCATGGTTTGGGCTTCAATTTTGTAAATGGATTAATCATTGCTTATTCATTAATTTGGTTTTTCAAATGCTCCTGGACACCTTTCATTAATTAATGTTGTTAAGTTGAGTTGCCAATCCAACTTCATCATCTTCCCCTATTGCACTAGTTATAAGTTTTTAACTCATCTGATATAAAAATCAACTACCAACCTCATTCTTTTTATTTAGGATAAGGTACCAAAATAGGTGTATAGTTTTTAAAAAATATCAATTTAGGCTCCACGTATAAAATAACACCAATATAGACTTAACGTTTAAAAAAGGTATCAATTTAGACTTCAAGAACGGATTGGACACGTCATTCCTATTACTCTGTTAAGTTCTTATTTCTCCCTCCACGTACAATTGATAGGACTTGACGGAGTAATATCAATGACGTGTCTCGTTCCATTATCGAAGCCTAAATTGGTACCTTTTTAAAACGTTAAACCTATATTGGTGCTATTTTGCACGTGGAGCCTAAATTGATACAATTCCAAAAATCATAGGCCTATTTTGGTACCTTATCCCTTTTATTTAACATAGGTATTCCCAATAAAGATTTTAATTAGTAAGTTAACAAAACATAATCTTAAATTGTATTAACAGGAGTGTAAAAGAAATTGTAAAAAGTTGGAAGAATCACCTGTTATAGCTGTTATTTCTGGTTCAGTCTTCAAAATTGAAATTCAAAAGGTCTCCTTGGTCCCCCAAATAACAATAGAAGCACAACTGGACAGAAAAAAATCATCAAGTTTTGCTGGTTAGGTTTTAAGCAAATAATAGCAAATAGACAATCGCATGATATCATTAACAAAATAAGAAGAAAAAACAGGAAATTTAATTAGTTACCTTGCTTGTGTGATGATTGAGAACCAAAATTATGTTTTAGGGTTGAAGAAATCGTGTCAGTGAAGAAGAGGCTTTTCAGCTTAGGTTTCGCATACCAGAGTTGTGTTTGTTAGACGAAAAGAATCCCAAATTTTCACGTTTGAGGTTTTGCTGAGGTTTAGCACTTTCAAATTTTCACTATAGCCCTGAGTTTTCGGGTTACGTTTTCAATTTGTAAATTTTTTCACTAAAGTACTATTTGATCCATGTTTTATTTAGAATTTTATTATTTGGACTGTGATTTATTATTTGGTCACAATTGACCATTGACCTATGCCAATTAATGTAATTTCATCTAATTTGGATTAAAATTTGACGTAACGTTTATCTCTGTGACACGTAGCGATATTTTGACACATGGACTTTATAGGTTTTAGTTTAGATATTTGTTTTTATTTTATTATTTTTTAATCTAATTAATATTTTCACATAAGAGAATTTATGTGTGAAGACATGCCACATATCAAGTCCATGTATCAAAATATCGTTATATGTCAAGGAGTGATAGTTTTGTTAAATTTCCATCCAAATTGCGTGAAATTTCACCAATTCGGATAGGTCGTAGAGCAAATTTGACCAAATAATAGATCAAGGGCCAAATTATTAAATTTTGGATAAATCAGGAACCAAATACTATTTTAAGTTTAATTATAATTAACTCAAATATTAATTTTTAATACTGCTCTCTCCATTTATTTTGCAATAGGTACTTTTAAATTTTTGGATACATCAACAGTCAAATACAAACAGTAATTGACGTCTAATTATAATTAACTAGACTACTAACTAATTAATATATTTTTTTTGTATAATTTATAGTACTAACTTTCTCCATTTTTTTTGTAATGGCTAGAAAACAATATTGAAACATGATCCAAATAAGGAAACAATATTTAAGTTTAAAATAATTTTTAAGAGGTATTAGTACCCTTAGTGTTTTTTTTTTTTTTGAGTCAAGTACCCTTAATGCTTTTCATTTCATTTTTTATATATAATTAAATTTATTATTATATATCACTTTATTACTTATTTTTATAAAAGTGTAACAATAATTTTATAAATACAATTAAATATTTTGTAAATTATTTTCTTATTATATAAAAAAATATTTTTTCATCTTCATTAAAAAAATTAATATTTAAAAAAAATTATATTAAATTTCACCATTTTTATTATTAAAGTACAACTATGCAACAATTTAAACAAATTGTTGGATTAGGTCACAAATATAAGCAACAATTATTATTTTGTTGCATATTTTTTTGTTATCTTTTGAGTTTGAAGCTTAATGTAACAAAAATGCAACATTAATACATTTTTATTGAAATGGACAAAATAAACTCATTTTATGCAACAATTTTCAAGTAACAAATTTAAATTGAGTTGCATTAGGGGTTTTATGGTATAGTGTCGATTGGTCATCAACTATTCTCTCCTCAATTGATGGGTCCTTAAATGTCGAGGTAGTACTAAAGATCTCTCCAGATATACTCAAAGTAAAAAACTCAGCAAATCATGATGGACACAAAGATAATCTTCATTGAAGAAATCACACCAAGTATCAAAGAAATGAAATTCTAAGAAGGGAGACGAGTGGACTAACCTCACAATTGACATCAACTCGATACTTTAACGCCCTAAAAAAATAAGAATCACACACACACATACACACACACACTCTCTCTCTCTACGATGATAAAATCCTTACTAATATCTTCAGAAAAATCAATGGAATAAATATTTTGAATGGAGTATGGAATGCTCTATTTATAGTGTCCGATGGGAAGACCAATCGCTGCCTTAGTCCAAACTCCCAAAGTTCAAAAGAAAACGACATCATCATTAAAGATGACGCATCTTGAATTCCAACAAACATGCTCCAAAGGCATTAAAGACACCTCTACAAATATCCACACACTTGCTTCCACGTATCCTCACATAGACAAACCAGTTCTCATCAAATGCTTCTCCCTCTCATGCCACTTGGTACGGGGAGAGACTTCCTGCTGTGACAACTAGATTTTACATCAAAGAATGCACAATACATGTTAGGTCAGTCCAAACACCATACCCACAACCAAAAGATTTCCATAAAGGGTCTAAAAGACCGAATCCATCTCATGATAGCGAATCGGGTCTAAGGGTATCATGGTCTTTCCACATCAATCCAAAGCTTATAAATACCAAGTATAGGCTTTATCTCTTTCTAGAATTCACTTTGTTATATCATTAATTTGATCATCAGAATGCATTTCATTCAGGAGACTCCCCGATGCAGAACGGAAGTGCTCATGCGACTATCCGAAAATAATATCGATACCACATCAATAGTAATTTCAGTAATAATTCTTTCAAAATGCTTATACATATTAAGATACCTAATAATTATGCTAAAAATTTGTATAATTGCACCAAGCATAAGTGTGCAATGGTTATAATGAGGACATGAGACTTTGGGTAGCCATCTCTAGCTAAGCATAAATAATTTATATAAATATCAAACAAAAATTAAATATAAGAAGAAAGAAAAAAGAGTTTGGATCTAATCATGTGGTGGGTTTTGCAATTTATTATTTTACTAACTAGGATATTATATATAACTAATTAATCACGGTTAAATAATCGAAAGTAGATATGATGACAGCATTTTTTTAAAATATACTTAATTATGCAATTGCATTGTTTACCTAATTATTTTTATATATTATAGGTGTGATTTTTTTATCGTTAACATATCATTTTTAGAGATTAATTAGTTTAAATAAGGCATCTAAAGGGGCAATTCAAAAGTGATTATCTATAGAAAAATAAATTAAGGCAGTGATGATGGCATTGTAACTATAATATTAATAAAGGAAGCAGCTAGTCTGGAATACTTCAAGGTAGGGGCAATACAATACAATACCATACCATGTTAAGTAGTAGCTTTTTATTATTTTATTCATTCAATTTTTTGAAATTAAAATCAAAACGATGAATAGGTTAATCAAAATAAATAAATTAGGGTATTCATTTCAAAAACCGATTGTGAATTGAAAAAAAAAAATCGATTATGTAAATATATATAATTTTAACTATAAATATTTTAGTGAGTTGAATGTTTAAAGCTAAATATTTTTCAATGGAGGACCTGTTACTTTTCAAATTAGGCAATAATCCTAGTATGGTTTGGAGAGGTATTTGGAGTGACCTGAGTATCCTTAAACAATGAATGAGATGGAGGGTGGGAAATGGTGAAAGTATTAATTAAGAATGGGATGACCCATGGATTCCAAATTTAGATGATTTTTGTGTCAATTCCTTTGTTCTTCCTGGACTCATATGATTTGAGTGTGTGCAGACTTGATGGATGAAAGTGGGAGGGACTGTGATATGAATAAGTTACATGGGTATTTCAGTGATTCTGAAGTTTCTGCTATCTGTGATATTATATTGCCAATTACCTTCAAGGAAGATGTCATGATGTGGCATTGGTCCCCGAACGGGTTCTATAATGTTAGATCTGGGTATCTCACAGGAATGAATATGGCGAATAATGAAGTGGGTCATAAGGGATGGAAGAAATTGTGGAATCTGGAAATCCCGTCAAAATTAAAAATGTTTATATGGAGGGTATGCTCTAATTATTTGCCCACTCGGACTAGGCTAGTCCAACGAAGAGTCCCGGTATCACTTGAGTGCCCGGTTTGTGTGGAGGATGACGAGTATGACCGACATTTATTTACAGTGTGTTCTTTTGCATGTGATCTATGGAGAGTTGCTGGTTTAATGGTCTCTCATGTTGGAAGTTTTTCGTTCTCATAATGGTTATTGCAGGAGCTAGAAGCTTCACCATCGGAAAGATTAGTCAGAATCTGTTGTGGTTTAAAAGCCATATGGGAACATCGAAATAAAGTGCTTTGGCGAGAAGAATGGTGGCCAAAGGATATCAGCTGGCGTACTGTACTTGACGACACTAGGGACTAGAAAGCATTATCGTCTATGTGTAAGGGCACTAGGCCACCTGGAGCTGCTTCTTCATTTTCTGCAACTCTAGGAGCTGATTCAGTGGGTTTGGGAGGGACCGACGCTGGAAGAGCGACCATGAGGCGTTCTACTACTGCTGCGGTGCTGGACGAATCGAGCAATAGGGCGGATCATGAGAGGCTTGTTGGTACTGCGCTGTCTGATTCTGAGGGAGCTGTGAGGCCTGGAGCGGCCACTACGCATCGCATGCGGACCGTGATCGCCACGCCTTCGACTTGGAGTCCACCACCGGCTGGTTCAGTAAAATGCAACACAGATGGGGCGAGTTTGCGGGAGTCAGAAGCTGTGGATTGGGAGTAGTTGTAAGGGACGAGATGTGCCATTTTCTGTTTGGGAGCAGTTGCTTAATTAAAGCTGTAAAGGAACCAAAAATCATCGAAGCACTTGCGATTCGTACTAGTTTGAGTTGGCTTGCTGGCCAACATTTCATAAATGTTGTCTTTGAATCGGACGCCAAATTAGTTGTTGATGCGGTTAATTCTGACAGACAAGATAATTCGGAGTGCGGTTTGATTGTTCAAGATTGCAGTTATATCATCAACTCGCATTCTGGTTTTAATTTGTGTTTTATTCATCGTTTAGCGAATAGGGCCGCTCATGCTATAGCTAGGGGGGCTTATTTCAATGCTAACGATAGTATTTTCAGTGTATTGTCTATATAGCTAGCAGATGTTATTCGTGAGGACATTGGTTCTACTATCTAATAAAGTTGCAATTTTGGTTAAAAAAACTATCCATATATATAAATGTATATTTATTTTATTATTAAATTTTTCCTTAATGAACTTATTAAACAGATCATATGTAGAATCTAGTGTCTTATATATATAAAAGGCTATAAGAAAATAGTGAATAAACAGTCTGTGTGATAACGAATGCCTAATAAATTATGAGTAATAAAGTAGGTGTTATTGTCAAACCTTGGTATGAATGCATTCGTATTTTCCTACTAAAATATATATTGAATAAATAATCCACATAAAATCTATAATAAAAACAATTTAATAAATGTGAGAACAGAACAGAAACTTAAATTAAGGTTTTTCGTGGGGTAGAGTGAAAGCCAACTAAGATTCTAGATCATATATCATCCATTCCATAGTCAACTCCTCTTACTGACAAAAACTGCTTACCTTATTTTTCTGTATGTATTTTTTTTATAAGAGTTTTAATCTCTTGGGGAATCTTTTCCATTCACCTGGGTTTGGTTGACTTATTTCTGATTAATGTTTGCAATAGGTATTAGCGGTTTGCGGTTGCTGATAAATAGTAGAATAGAAAAAAATTATAAAAATAGAAAAAAATTATATATTGTTTTTTTTTCATAAAAATAACCGGCATGTGGTTACTAGGTAGCGCATAAATAGATACCATGTGTCGTTTTGACCATATATCTAAGTTGACTCATGCTCACGTGTTAGTTATAACGTTATTTTGATCCATTTTAACCATTGAAATCACTGAATTGATCTAATTGAAACAAAACTCAAAATTAAGTAATTATATTGAGACAAATTGAAACTGAGTGACTATTTTAAAATAACTATGTAAGTTCAGTGACCGATTGCGCATTTAACCCTAAAAAATTACTGATCTTAAAATGCAAGTAAAATAATAATTATTATTATGAAAATATGTTTGTGGGACCTAGGACAAGGAAAGGTCGAAAGGATGGAGGAGTTCCTTGTTAGTAGGTCAATATATTTGGTCAACTTAACTATCAAAATTCTTTTTTATTGTTTTGTTAGAAAACTTAACGGCATTATAACCACCTGCCAAACATCTGTTACATCTCCCTACTACTAGGTTGCTTGGTTACTTCTCGTTTTCCTTCCGAAAAATACAATTTTGTTGATATTGTTTTATTAATTCCAAATTTACTTTTCTAATATACATGGAGAAGTTAATATATATCCTTAAAAACAAATAAAAAATTAATTTTTAATTTTTTCAATTTGAAACAATATTTACATAAATAACAATAAATTGAGAAATTTTGGATCCAAATAATATAACTCGTGAAATGAAACTTTTATGAGTCTTGAAGCATAAGTTCTTACCTATTCTTCAATATAAGGAATGTTGATTACACCATAATAAACAGATGAAATTTTATACATTTTTTCTTTCAATTTATATTAAAATGATGTCATTTATAGATGAAAAAAAAAAACTAAATCAAACTCATATGGATTGAATTTATCTTTTATACTTCAAACAATCAAAGTTTGATTCCCGTTATTTAGACTCAAAATTACTAACTTTGAAAACATTAAAGACAAACCTTTTAAGATTTAAAGAGTAAACGAAAATAATAAAAATGTTTTCAAATACCAAAAATTTGAAATTAGTTACTTCCTATTATTATTATTATTATTATTATTATTATGGTAAACAATTTATTAATCCTCTCATTTTTAGCCAACACATTATTTAGTTTTCCTATTTTCTAAAAATATTATAAAGTTTATATCATTTTTTTTGAAACCAAGTTTATATCATTTTTCAGAGTTAATTGTTTAATCATTTTGTTTATTTTATTTTTAAATTCTTTTACTATTATATTCAATATAAACAAAAAGATGGAAAATAACATAATAATATGATCATTTTATAACGTAATATGATTATTCTGAAACTAAAATATATTTGATTAAAATTCTAAAAAAACGATAAAAGAATCAAATAATTAACAGTAACAAAAAAAGATATAAACTTTATAATATATTTTTTAAAATATATACTAAAAATTTTGGACTAATAAATTATTTACCTCCAACAACGTGCCTTTTGGTCAAGGGCAATAATTATTTAATTATTTGTGAATTTCATTTACCGAGTAATATTTTAAGTGATGGCAAATACTAATATATGTACAATTTGTTACCAAAATAAGTATCATCAATTATTGCTGGACTGGAAAGCCCCTAACTCCAAAATTTGCAGTTACTAATTAATTAATGAGCCAAATCAGTACTATCATTTTGATTTTATAAATAAAAATGGAAATAGGAAATTTCAGTTTGTGTTTCCAAAGTGGGCTTACATCAATTTCTAAATTTAGTTACATTTCAAAAATATCATTTTCATAATTAATTTTACAACAAATTTAATCCAATTAAGCAACATAATAATGTCAATTAGGGGTATTATTATTTGTGGAAATTTAATTAATCACAGGCAAATTAGACATCCCACTTGCTGACACAACTTGGGGTTTTCATTATCTCTATAACAAGTGGAATTTATCCTCTACATCAAGCTTTCTTCTTTTTAGATGTGATCCCTAATTCGGATTATATCTATATCAATAGGTTTTTAGGTACATCTTATCTATTAGAAAGGGATTTCATATCATAAATTAAACTAAAACAAAAAAATTTCGTTTTATATGCTTACTAATTCACCCATTCCTTTTATTTAGGCCTAATACATCACCAGTTACCTGAACTTATCCATAATAATAGATTGGCTCCTTAAACTTTGCAAATGTCTTACCAGCTCTTTAAACTTGCTTATTTCGTATCAGCAGCTCCCTAAACTTGTCCATAAAAATCTATTAGCTCCCTGAACTTTGCAAATGTCTCACCAGTTCCCTAAACTTGTTTATTCTGTAACAACTAAATACAAAAATTATAATACTAACTCGGATTAAAAGTGCAAAAATACCCCTAATGTTTTGGATCAGGAGTAATTTTACCTCTAACGTCTAAAATGGTGCAATTTTACCCCTAACGTTAGTAGCCAAGAGTAAATTTGTAAATATGGTGGATTTTTTGAATTTTTTTGTCCAATTCGTACAAAAGTCAGTATATTTTTTTTTTATTTTTTTTCACATCCCAACATATGTTTGTGATTTGTTACTGATAAAATAACGTACGTGTGAAGTGTAGATGACAAAATTCATGACCGAGAAGACAGTTTGATGAATTATTTCTCAAATTAACACAATTTATCAATGTTAATTGCTCTTGGCTTCCAAAGTTAGGGGTAAAATTGCATCATTTTAGACGTTAGGAGTAAAATTACTTCTGACCCAAAATATTAAAGGTATTTTTGCACCTTAACCCGAGTTAGTATTATATTTTTTTGTATTTAGTTGTCACAGAATAAGCAAGTTAGGGAGTTGGTGAGACACTTGCAAAGTTCAGGGAGCTAATCTACTATTATGGACAAGTTCAGGGAGCTGGTGATGTAGTAAGCCTTTTATTTATTGAAAAGCAGATATAATATTTTTTTTTAGGGAACTGGTGAGACACTTACAAAGTTCAGGGAGCCAATCTACTATTATGGACAAGTTCAGGGAGCTGGTGATATAGTAAGCTTTTTATTTATTGAAAAGCAGATATAATATTTTTTTTTAAGGAAAAAGAAGATATCATTCTTAAAAACAAAATACAATGGAAATCAAATCTCAGATAAATACAAGCTAAAGTTATTATAAGATTTATACAAAGAATAAAAAACCCACGGATATAAATAAAAGTTATAAAAGAAACACCTAAAACAAAAATAAAAAACTATAAAATCGGCAACAAAATAGTTACAATCCATATAGGACTTTCCAGACAGTATTCTAAAAATCGGTCCAAGTGGAGAATTTTAGAATGTTGTCTTCATTTTTTCAAGTGGCACGGTATAAATCAGTTTATCGATTTTTAGCCGTCTGGACGGATCTAAGCGGGTCCAGATGACCATTTTAAAAAAATTAATTCTTGAATCTTATATCAGTTTTTTAATTTTAAATGAAATATTAAATAATAAAAGACTAAAAGAAAAACCAAAAACTAAAACTATCCAATGCTATTTTTAAGGATATTAATGTAAATTTTTTAAGGACATTTTTATTTCGTAGACTTCTTGTGTGCTTTGAGAGGTAGCTTAAACATCTACAGTAAAACCTCTATATAGGAATAACCTCTATTTTGTTATAAAAAAACTCGGTCCCAACTTGGTTACCTCTATTACCAAACTCTATTTAGTAATAACCTCCCAATTGTTATACAAATAGTCCGATCCCAAATGTATTCCTATATAGAGGTTTTACTATATTTATAGGTTTAAAAGGATAATTTTTCATTATTTTATAGTTGCATTAGGATAAGGTGATAATTTGCACCACAAATTCTAATTACCAAAGATTAGGTTTGATTAAATGTTATGCAGGGATAAGGGTATTTGGATCTTTACCAAAATGCCTTTAATCTTACCTTATCTAAATTCGGTCTTAACTTAATTACAATATAATTTTATCCGATCCGTTTAAGTTACAAGTGGATAGCAATTCTAACCGGACTATAATTCTAACATTTCTCACTTGCACGTAACAAAACATATTCATTACCTTATTTAATTCAAATTTGCAAATAGTTTATACGACCAACATACTATCGAGAGCTCTAGTGATATACACTCATAGTATATATATAGCCTCTCGATTAACATGTATTTAAAAGTTGTATGCCTTATCCTAAATTCCATAACATATGTACTGTAATCCTTTTGATCTCTACAATTTTGTATCATCATAATTACAT
The DNA here is from genome assembly GCF_963576675.1 of Euphorbia lathyris. NCBI lineage: Eukaryota > Viridiplantae > Streptophyta > Magnoliopsida > Malpighiales > Euphorbiaceae > Euphorbia > Euphorbia lathyris. Next base: position 61,501,680 of record NC_088915.1, read on the forward strand.
GCTTATGCATAATTACCTGGATAGTGAAAATAGAAATTTGAAGATGTGAACACATAGTAACATTCCGTCCTTACAATATTCCTTCTATCATAATGTAACTCATTTGTCTAGTCGGTCCCTTCCAAACCCCCTTATCTCCGCCATTAAGCGCACATTAGATTGCCCAAGACACTTGCATAAGGAACATTTCTTATATTTTTATTGTCTTATTAGGACAAATTTTTTTTTGATAAGGGTCATACTCTTGCCCATTGAGCTACTTATGGGTTTGCAAGTTTGCATATTAAACCCCTCGATCTTGTTGATGTATATCTCTTGAGATAATGCTATTATTTCATTTGAACGACTTCTTAAAATTTTAACTCTAAGAATATAATCAATTTCACCCATGTCTTTCATTTCAAATCTTGATGTTAACTAAGACTTAATTTGGTTCACGTATCCAATGTCATTTCCATTTATAAAAATATCATCAACACATGACAAATCTACTTCTAGAACTATTTTTTATAGACACAATGGTCATTTTCAATCATATTGAAGCTATGTATATTATCTCATTATGAAATTGAATATACTATTATCTAGAAGACTACTCAAGACCATAAAATAATCTTTTTAATTTTCAAACCTTCTATTCCTTATTTCGTTCATCAAAACATTCTATGAACCTTTCATTTATTGGTTAGCTAGATAAAAGATAAATACCTTTTAAACAATCCAATTACATTAAATGTGAACAAATATAACAAATAAACACCTATCCTCAAATGGATTTTATCTAGGACATCTATACCAATAAAACTATCACAAGGCGAATCAGATGATCTTTGCCTCAATGTTAGTGAACAAAAATAATTAAACTTAAACGATTTAAAGGTAATAATGATATTTTACACATATACGTTAAATAAAAGGGATGCATATAAGTTAACGAATGTTATCCTTACAATACAGTGAGATTTATTCTATATGTCAGTCGATTTTTTTTAAGAGATCCTCTCTTTCAATTAAACTTTTCTAAATATCTAAACAATTTGAGACGGTTAATCATTAAGGTAAACCTTGATAAGTGATTTTAGGAGACTTTTTATTTATGGGTAAGTTATTTACAATTTAAATGTACAAAGTAATTAAGACCAAATTAAATTACATGAACTAAAAAGAAAGAAAATAAAAAAAAAACAAATAGAAAATCCAAGAAATTAATGGAAGCCACGTTGTCCGTCCCTGCCAAGTGCCAGCCTCACTTCACACTTATCACTGGAGCAGAGGACAAAGAAGTCATTAACTCAAAAATCAAGGGCATATCAGTCATTTCAAAGATACTAACACTGTAGAAACAATGATTTTCCAATGGAGGAATGGCTTGCAGAGTTGGCAATGTCTCTCTCTACCTCCATCGTCTTCTGTTGTGAGCTCATCATGCCTTTCTCACATTAGCTCCTAAAAACAAACTCTTTCCCTCTTTTCTCTTTCGGCAGTTAAGCTGCTTCAATCTTTCTACCTACTCTCCACGCCATTTTCTCCCTCTTCCTATCATTCCTTCATTCATTCATTTCATTCAATTTTATTGATTATTGCTCTGCTTCACGGCTCTTTCTTTTATGGTATATATCCCTGTCTTCTTCTTCTTCTTCTTGCTGGAAACGGAGAAAGGAAAAAAATGCCTCTTGTGAGGTTTGAAGTCAGGAATGAGTACAGTCTGGGTCAGCCTCAGCTCTATAAAGAAACTAACCGTGAAGATCCTAAGGCTGTGCTGGATGGCGTCGCCGTTGCCGGTCTCGTTGGGATCTTGCGTCAATTAGGCGATCTCGCTGAGTATGTTTTCTTCTTCTTCTTCTTCTACTGTATTTGATTAATTGAAGTGATTTGAATTTTGATGATGAATTGAGTTCCATGGATTGCTCGATTAAAGAAGGTAATGTTTATACAACTTAATTGAAAAAGTTGGTTTCTACTTCTATTCATGATATTTGAAGGAAGAATATAGCTTTTGTTTTGTTTTTTTTTCATTCTTAGAATTTTCAGTTGTTGCTGAGGAAAATGGAGGGAGCAAAGTAAAATAGAAGTGTCTTCTTTACATTTTATATTCACTTAATCAATAGTACTATACGAGTGATTACTGAGAGAAAATGTTGCTAGCTATATGTTAACTGTGATCTTTCCGTGCTTAAGTACATCCCAGCTGAGTGTAACAATACAATTTCGTACTTCTTGTAAGTATTTGTTGATTAAGTAGTGGGATCTGTTTTTTAGTAGGTCATCAATCAACCATGCATTACCGCTATGGTAGAGCAAGTATGATCATGAAATGAACTGTAGTTGCTGCCTTGGTTTACTGAGCTTACAAACCTGTAACTCTTATTCGCCAATTTACTAGTTGGTTGCTCTTTGAAACTTCGGTAAGGGTTTTATCATGTCTTTGTTCATGGCGTTGGAGTTTGGACTTTTCCTAGTTTAGAGACTTGCATATAATCTAAATCAAAACTTTAGAGCTTGATGAGATACCTAACTAGATAGTGTCACAAACAGTAGCTGTGCTGATATCTAAGCTTCTTCTGTATATTTGCATATTTTGGTTGAACATGAATTAGGCCATACATGGGCTTGGGAGTATCATGACCTTGGTCTGGATCTGGATATAAAATGTCATTGAAAATATTTGGCTGATTAGAGGTTCAGGTGATAATCTTGAAGGAAAATGTCTGCTTAATCTAAAATTTCACCTAAAAAATTAAATCTACCTTTTGGAGTGCTATTTCTTCTTCCAAAGAGTTGCTTGAACAAGGTGAATGATAATTTTGGAGAACAGGGTGAAAATGATTGTTTTGCAATTTACAAATACTCTGTTCCTTATGAGATATGGATTTTTCTTTCTTTGTTTTTTTTAAAAAAAAAGAAAAGAAAAAAAAAAAGAACTCAAACTTCTCTACCAGTCTCTTGCACATTTTCATGAACAAAGATGGTAAGTCCATAAAGTTGCATTTTGTCTTTTAGCGTTTTCTTTTTTGGTTCAAATTTTTTAATTTTTATTTAAATAGTTATTACATAGGAATTAACCTCTCCATGTTCACATGTGCTTACCATATAATATAGAATGTAAATAATCAATGGAACATGATATTATATTTGTTTTTTTCCATATCTTTTGGATAATAATTTTAATAGCAAATGCAGTTGGAGCATATTTAATGTTTTTCTAGTTGTGATGGTTGTCTCGGAGGGTAATTTTACTAACATAGTATACTTGACATGCTTGTAGATTTGCAGGAGAAGTTTTTCATGGGTTACAGGAGCAAGTAATGTCGACAGCTTCTAGAAGTCATAAATTGTTGGTTCGTGTGCAAAACATTGAAGCTGCACTACCTTCCCTAGAGAAGGCAGTACTGGCCCAAACCAGTCACATACACTTTGCCTACACTGCTGGTATGGCTATCGTAACCTCACTGGAAAGCAATACTATACTAAAACGTGTTTTATAGATTCTTCTGATTTGTTTTGCATTATAAGTAGCCAGATCCTCTGATTTTGTTGTTTAAGTTTGAGTGTATGCTCATGTTGACTGTTCCTTATGTAACTTTGCAGAAGCTATCACAAATCGATAATTTAGTGGCAGCTGATTGTATAGATAAGCACTTTCATTTCATATATGCTTATAGAGGAATCCCATGCTACATAAATCCATATTTGAAAGTTAAATATTTATCAATACAAGTTCCTGATACATGGCTATCTGGAACTAGTAATGAACTGTAGAATGAACAAATAATCAAATGTGAAGTAGCATAAGTAATTAGTTCCCTGATAAAGGAGGGACAAGACATATACTGCCATTTCTTGCAAAAGAAGAATGAATTTTTTCTTCTTCTTATGGATTGGTTTACTTTTTTTTACACCTTCTACATGTAAATTCCGTTTCTACATCAGTAAATCTTTTTTCTTTTCATTAAGAAAAGAAAATGTCCATATTTGGTTTCAGTGTAAATCCTATTTGTTGCCCCTCAGCTTCTCAACTTGCCAATTTTCAAATGAAATGCTTTTTTGCAATAACCTACCTAGTTTGATTTTTTGAATTACAAAGTGACTTGAAAGTGAGTTGAATCTGGGTCAAGTAGATTTATGTTGCTGATTGATGAGCTTCTACAATCTTCTTGTTGGTAAATTAATGATTCAAGCTTCTTTTAGAAATTTATTAGGTGCCATTGTCATATGTCAATTTTCCATTAGTTTTATATTGATCCTCTGGTTATTCAACTCTTTATAAAAGCAGTTTCTTCGCAGGTTCTGAATGGCGAGCTCGCATTCAAAATGGACAGAACCATTTCATCTATAATGACTTGCCTCGATTCATTATGGACTCCTATGAAGAATGTCGTGATCCTCCCCGCCTAAACTTACTTGACAAGTATGATCATTTTCCCCAATTTCTTGCCATGAATGAATGGCTAACACAACTGAATTGGAAGCTTAATTTTTAATCGTAGATCCAATCTCATGTTGATTTTCCATTCAGATTTGATACTGGTGGGCCAGGATCTTGTTTGAAGAGATATTCAGATCCAACGTTCTTCAGAAGAGCATCAGGCAACTTCAGCGAACCAGATGCTGAGAAAGTACCAAAAGAAAAGAAGGCTCGGAAAAACAAGGTACATCTTGTAGCTGCAAAATTTTCAACCACCATAAGTAGCATTTTTAACTTGTCAGATTCTATTTCCATTTACTGGTGAATATATTATTATAATTTATAAATTAGTTTGGTTATGTTTATAATTACTTAGTTGATTAGACAAAAATAGCTCCTAATTGATGCTGGCGATTTGATTGTCATCTGAAAATTTTGACAGAAGAAAAAATCATCACAGAGGAATGTAGACTTCCTGCATTCTGCATCAATGCCAAATCAAAGTGGCAGGTACTGTACATGGTTGAAGTATGTTTTGCTTTGTTCAATTTGATGATATTGACATGTGTATTAAATCTGACTACAGAATGGAGTTTACTACTCCAATTGTTAATGGACGTACATCTTCTCATACAACCTCTACAAGTGACATAGCAGTAAAATCTGATGTGGGATATCGTTCAAGTTCTTTTGACTCAAGAACTGGGTCAGGTTATGTTGAATCTACTTTCCATATAAATTCCCCTGTTCAACCTGAAGAACGGGAATCTAAGGAATTCTCTTCAAGTTTCATGCATCATAACAATGTGGTTGACTCAGTTTTATCTAATGAACAACCCAGCACTGCAACTGATGATTTTCCTCAGAATTCTTCACCAGAGCAAAATGCTGCGCCTGGTTCATCTTGTGATACATGGGATGAAAAGGCAGAAATAGTGCTGCCAAAGGGTCTAAATTGTGATGGAAGTGAAGTTCCAGAGATGGTAATCACAGATTCTGATCTAGGTATTCAGGATGACATTACAAACGTTGAAAATCCTGATCAGAGGGATTTGGAATTTGATTTTGAAAATATGCATAAATCAAGCACCGGAAGGTGTATTCAGGATGACGTTACAAACGTTGAAAATCCTGATCATATGGATTTGGAATTTGATTTTGAAAATATGCATAAATCAAGCACCGGTATTCCTGATTGTGACGAAGTTGAAAGTGAAACAGACAATTTTATGGATGCTCTTAACACCATAGAATCAGAATCTGAAAATGACCTGGATTTCCAAACAAAGCATGAATTGGAGCAATTTTCTGCCAATGTTGATGATGAACAAGTAGAAGATGAAATAAGCACGGGCACAGAACTCGTTTCAGATGATCATCCCTCAAGACATGAATTACATATTCTGCCTGAGATTTCTGTAGACAGCAAAATGGCATGTGACTTGCCTGACATGCCCTCGGAAATCTTTGTTCATGAGCATAACTCTCCTATTTCTGAAGAAGTTTCTATTTCAGACAATTTGCCAGGCATTCAAAGTTCTACAAATCCATATGATTTCGACGGTTCAAAAATAGAATCTCTTAACAGTCAACCTTCCTCCGCTGGTTTTACAGTCATTGGAAGTTCTACTACCCTGGATGCTCCTGCTAGTGCAAAAGTAGAATCAATTATCAATGAACCTTCATCCTCTGGTCTTGGAATTTTAAATGTAGAGGATCACAACTCTATAAGCAGTTCCTTCAAGTATGACAATTCCCAGGCTGAATTATCTAGCGTTTATCCAGTCTCTTTCTGGACTAATGGGGGTCTATTAGGACTTGAACCATCAAAGCCTCCTGACTTTTCTGTATCAAAGACAGCAAGTCAGGATCCTTTGGCAAGAAGTACAGTTGAAGCACCAGGTCCTCCAAATGATACTTATGTACGAAGCTACAATGGAGAGGGAGGGAGGCCTGGATGCGTGGAAAGCATTCCAAGTTCATGTTATGAGGGTGAAGATGCTGAAGTTGATAAGTTTGGTGATTTTCAGCATAGTAATAGAGTTAGTGATGTGAACGGTGGCCTGAGTAAGACCAGTGTAGAAAAACCAATGCCACTTGATGTAGATGTGGAAGCTGCATCAGTTGAAAGTAGTTGGGAAAACGATGAAAACGCATCCCAAATGTTTGGACTTAGTCATAGGTTACTTATAAATGGTTTTCGTAGGAAGATGTCACTTGTCCCCAATGGTAAAACTGAGGAGGCTAGAAGAAGTGCGTTAGAGCAGAGTGGCATTGCACACCAAGTGACTCCAGAGAAAGTATTTAATGAGACTTTTGGACTTAAATCCTCTTTTGATTCGCTTACTTCTTCACCACCACTAGATCATATGAAAATATCTTTCCACCCCATTGATGGTTTTGAGGCTTCAAAACTGAATCTGAAATTTCCTGATGGGAACCATAGTAATGGAATCGTTAGAGATATGTTCCCATCATTTCAATTGGTACCTGAGGCTGGTATTTCAGTTCAAGATGCAGGATCTGATTCTGATGATGATACCTTCTGCAGATCATCTCCTTATATATCAGATGATTGTCTAAGTCATCGTTCTGATTCGGATTCTGAGCAATGGGAGTCTGGTGAATCTCCTGAAAACAAGGACCATGAGCTCTATGATGCTTTGTGCAGAAAAACGTCTGAAAGCGTTTCACACTCTCAACAGGCTGGGGAAATGACCAATGGTGGCATTCTTCACGTAAACTCAGCACTAAAAAGTATATATACTGAGAATGGTGCAGATCCATCTCTGTCTTCTAGTTTACTAGATCTTCCGAGTTTTGATTCTGTGAATCCTGCAATACAGGGAAAATCACAGAATTATTTTGATCAAGAGAATCTCATGGATTTTCAGTGTCCTAAGGAATCAAAGCCATCACCACCACTTCCTCCTCCAGTACAATGGCAGGTTACGAAATCCACCTCTTATGTGGAAGAAGACAAACAAAACACGATATCCGAAACTCAAAAAAGAGCTGCTGATCCAAATCATCCTGGATCTACAGTATGCCAGCAACCTAAACCAGCCACTGCCTATTATCAACAAGTAAATGAGGAGGCGATTGCATTTAGATTGAAGGGCAAGGTATATACACTTTAATATAATTAAATGACAGGCTATCTTCAACTTATTTGATCTTATACATGTTGGCAAAATGGGAGTCATAAACATCTTTTTGTTTTTTGGCAGCAGGACCAATGGAAGCTAAACGTGCAGAAAGAAGCTAATCTGCCTACAAATGACAAAGGGGTGGATGAAAAGGACGATTTCTTAAATCAAATTAGAACGAAAGTGAGTGTTTCGGGTTTGTTGTATTACTTCTGTAAATTGTGAAACTTTATCGAGCATGAACTAGTCCTTTAGCAGTTGTGTTGATGTCAAGCAAATAAGTTATGGAGCTTTTGTTTAGTTAACTTGTCCTTCATTTCTTTTTTTTGTTCCAGTCATTCACTTTGAGACGTACTGTGACAGCAAAGGCTAACTTCTCTTCAGGTCCTAGTGCAAATAACAAAGTCACTGCAATTTTGGAGAAAGCAAACGCAATTCGACAGGTTATCAATTTTCCTAATGCATTATTCTTATATATATTATGTTGTTATTTATGGTTTTGAGTATAAAATGTAACTAACGTTTGAGAAAACATTTGATCAGGCTGTTGGGAGTGATGATGGGGAAGATGAAGATTCATGGAGTGACACTTGATGTGTTTTGGAAATTTTGAGAAGCAAATCCACATGTAATTTTCGCTTAGTAGGGGGTTAGGCTGTATCATATATATGTGAATAATTCCTTATGTTATATGAGTAATTAATTTGTAGGAGTGATAATTTTCATCTATGAGATAAGGGGCTTATAAGTTATTTATGCAACGACGCCTGGGCATAATGCTTTTTTGTTCTTCGTCTGGGAAGTTATTTTGAGGCTCATCATTCAATTCTAGTCCACACAAAGATTGAAAATTCTTTAGCTATGTAGTTTATAACTGTGAAAACAGGACATTCTGGGGATGTTGACTTCATTTCATTATTTTGCAAGTTTTCTTATTTTGCAAAAGCAACAAAAATTTATCAATTCAACATCATAGATCACCAAAACACACACTCCAAGTACTCCCATTGCAAGCACTTCCTACAATGTATCTTGTACGAAATAGCAAGCTACCTTTCTTTTGCCACATGATTTTGCTTTGGAAGACATGCTATTGGAGAATTTGCATCATCGAACCAGAGTTATTATCATTATTTATTTGACAAAAAAGAGGTTTTTATCTCTACCTTACTCATGATAAGGAAGCCGACTACACGATAGAATCCTCAATCGTAACCCTTGATCGTTTGGCCTAAGAGGCTCTGATATTATGTTATGGAACCATTTTAATTTTTAACTAAAAACTCAAGCTGATAGTTAATGTCTACACATATATCTTATATTAATTTCTGACAACTTAGGTATGGAGGAGCTAGTAGGACTTAAGCACCTATGTTGGAAAATATCGAAAATTTCATAGAAACTATCTATGGTGCTTTATTTTATTTTATTTATGTAAAAACACTCAAAAAAAAAAAAAAAAAAAGAATTTAACATTTATAAATAATGGGAGACCACCATGAACACCCACCGTCACTGACCTTAATCTTTGGAAAACCAGTCTAGTTGAGATTGTCAATATGTAATTTATGATATCAAACGAGCATGATGTCCATAACATTTCAATGGTTCTTTTCCTTCTGATGCCAAATCGTTAATAATAACAGCTTAATTTTGAAAAGAAATAAAATACGTTATGATGAACTTCTTTTTATTTTTTTTATTGTATTATTTTCTTTAATGAAATGAATGTAGACATTTATTAAAAGATACTGCTAAAAAAACTAAAAGAGGCGCTTTTAACTAAAGAATCCTGCAAAAGGGACATCTATATTATATATAATTACGGAAGCAGAGAGAAATGAGAAGAAGTGTTTTAGAGGTCTTTTTGATGAGTTGTCAACGTAGTAAAAAATCAGATTAAAAATATTTAATTAATTAAAAATAACAAATTTATATTTATAATATATTAAATAATAACTAGCCTATTAATTAAAATAATAAAAGAAAGCAAGAGTTACGGGAAGATGAAAAAACACAAAGCAAAGGAAATCCAAAAGTCACAAATAAACTTCTATATAAAGCATGATAGATAGTATTCCACCATTATATTCATTGGTCACGATAGATAGTATTATATTTCTGAAGGTAAATATTCGATTTTTTTCATATATTGTAGTTATTTTGTTCTCAATTATGTTATTTTATTTTTATTAAACAATAGTTGTTATAGTTTCATCTTTCAGATTCATTTCTGTTGTTACACAGGTTCTATACCTCTCGCTATCTTATCCATGTTTTCTTTTTTATTTGTCTTTTTTTCCAAACTGATAGATTCAATTGAAGAAATCCGACAGAAATAGAAGATGCATGCACAGCTAAAACCGGAAAACACAAAAGTGTCAAAAATTACAAGAAATTCTTATGTTTCTCAAGGTAATTATTCGATTTTTTTTCATATGTTGTAGTTATTTTTGTTCTCAATTGTGTTGTTATTTTCTTTTTATTAAACAATAGTTGTTATAGTTTCATTTTTCAGAGATGAAATTCCATTTCTGTGGTTACCCAGGTTTCATACCTCTCGCTACCTTATCCATGTTTTCTTTTTTATTTGTCTTTTTTTTTTCAAAATGACTAAAATAAAGATTTTATAAATTTGTATTCTTTTTTAGTATATGTTGTTAGGTGTTATCGTTTCAATTGCTAACTCTTAACTAAAATTTAGATTTTCGGCTTTATATGAACTCAATTTTGGCTTTCTCAATTGTGTTGTTGTTTTATTTTTATTAAACAATTGTTGTTATAGTTTCATCTTTCAGAGATGAAATTCCATTTCTGTCATTATCCAGATTCTATACTTGCTACCTTATCCATGTTTTCTTTTTTATTTATTTATTTTTCAAAATGACTAAAATAAAGATTTTGTATATTTGCATTCTTTTTCAAAATGACTAAATTTAGATTTTCGGCTTTTTATGAACTCAATTTTTAGTTTTAATTGAAGTTAGATTAATTTTTCTAATTCGGAACATGTTGAAATGCACTCATTTTTTTTAGTTTGAGTTTAGCTAATTGATATGGATTGTATTTTTTATTTTTATGCATTTTGGTACAAATAGATATAAAGTTTCACACGATAGTTGTTCATTGAAGTTTGAGACATATTAAATAAAATATTAAAGAGATATTGGAATATTATACTTACAATGAAGTTTATTTCAATATAAATTATGTTATATTATTATTATTATCAAGAAGTTATTTTTTCCCAATTTTCTAGACAAGGAGATTGTAAGCGTCTGATACGCTTGATAAGATGTTTATTCTTGAAGAATGTGGATTATGCTAGATACGAATTCAAAATCAAGGTAAATAAAAATAAATTTTGATGCTCAAAATCCTAAAAATATACATTAATTATGGATATTGAGATAATTGCTTTTGCAACATTGGTTTATATAATTTTTAACTATTATATTACGGTTCGTACAAAAGTGTTAGTATTTCAAGAGTTTTTAACAGATGAAAATGAAATATGATCATAGGACAAATTATTGAAAAATATTAATTAAGAAAATATTATTATTTGAATCTCTTCAAATTCTCAAATGTTGAGCATAATGATTCTAATTAATATAATTAATTTCACATATTAATTATAAAACGTTTTTTTACTGAGTGGTTACAATTGCGATTTAATTCTATTTAACTAAAGTTAATTTATGGACTTAATACTTCATTAAGAAAAAATAAAATGTTTAATTAATGGGCAAAAAATATTTTCACTCTCCTCTATATACGCTTATGTCTCGACATTCTCTCTTATTTCCAAAAAAAAAACCCAAGAGGAAAATGGTTCTCTCCTGATTATCTTTTTCGTCCTTTCATTTTTTTTTCAATTCTTTTGTTTGTTTCTCTTACTTACAAAATTCAAGAATATATAATTATTAGAAAATATTAATAAAGTCAAATAAGTGATATCTGCGAGTCTGGCTGATATTCTATATAGTGAAAGAATGAAGAACAAATTGATTGAATGTCTTGATGAGATATTACGAGATGAAAATAGGAGAAATCATCATCTTAAACTGATTCAATTAGATATATTGGGTTATTGTAGCAGAATAAATAATTGAATTCGAATACTTGGTGATCATGAAATTCCATCAACCAAAATAATTATCATCAAGATGAATTTGTGACTAATTCTTACGAATTTTATTTTTTTACATGTAGCATATTGAATTGATAAAGTTTCTTCATATGCAACATTAGAAAAGTAGTTTATAGAATAATATATTGATGTTGCTTCCATTTTAATATAGATTGTAATTCTTTTGTATTGTAGATATAATATTTAATTTTAATTGTAGTTTAATTCAATTTTTGTTTAACCTATATTGTAATTCTTTTGTATCGTAAATATAATATCTAATTTTAATTATAGTTTAATTCAATTTTTGGTTTTTTATTATATATATTTCTTAATTAATCTGCTATTTTATTATTATTGTTTCACAGAATATTTGGAATATGAAAATGTATTAAAATTTCTAAAAAGTACAAATCATTGAATTTTGTAAAAATAAATAAATCATTCATCTTTAGTTAAAATTCTATAAAAAAGTAGTCAATTATTTTTAAAATTTAATTTGAATTATCATTAAAAAATATATATTAATTTTAAATACACATAATATAAAAAATTTTCATAGCATGATATAAAATTATTTAAAAGTAAATATGTCAGTTTATTTATTTATCTAAATTATATAAAAGTTTCATACCCCGTGCATCGCACGGGTTTTCGACTAGTTTTAAGTAAATCCTTATCCATGGGTCGAATTTGAAGCTTTTCCAAGTTTTGAATTTCACTTGAGAAACGGGCTCGAATGGGCCTCGGTTTCTCCATGTGGATGGTGTCAATTGAAATTTGAGAAAATTACACCAAATGGCATTAATTATCCAATTCTCCCATCCAAATCCACTTGGATCACACCATTGATTTTTTTTTTTTTACCATATGGTGCTAGAGGTGAGAGGGCGAGCCTTGGCGCAACGGTAAAACGTTGTTGTCGTGTGACCGAAGGTCACGGGTACGAGTCTTAGGAGCGGCCTCTTGCCAAAAAAAATTGGCAAGGGAAGGCTTGCCCCCAGTACACCCTTGTGGTGGGACCCCTCCTCGGACCCTCGCTTAGCGGGAACGCGTAATGCACCGGGCCACCCCTTTTATGGTGCTAGAGGTGAAAAATGACACACAATCTAATTATATGACATGAAATCGACATGTAATTATAATGTTCAGATTTAGCTTAATTGATAATAAGTTAATTAATTTATTTATTTTTGATAATATAGTGAGTGATTTTTAAGTTTTAGGTTAGATTAAGGTTGAAATGCAAACTCAAAAAGGATACGAAATGATATGAATATTTTAAATTATTATAATTTTCTTTCATATTTTTACATGTCACCTTATTATAGAATTCTTTCATATTTTTACTCAGTCACTTTAATTAATAAAGGTAATAAAATTATAATTATTACCTACAAACACGATTGAAACCTTTCATATTTTTACATGTCATTTTATTTGAAGAGAAAAACTTGACTTTATTAAATACTTAGGAAAGCATCCCGAATTAGGTACGAATAAAAGAATTAACATAGGAACGAGGTATTCCCCAGAACCTGCCCTTCCTCCTCCATTCTTGCTGTCGAATGGAAATGACTGCTGCAAGCTCTAGTACATGCGATAGGGGCATGAAACAGAATTACATCTACCCACCTATCACGAGCAGCACCCTGTCCAGCCATCTTCACGTTCTGCACTCTTCTATTTCGATGCAATGGATCCTCCACACAACTTGCAAAGCACAAATTACGCCAACTGGCAATAATGACACACGATATTTAAAAATATTACTATATCCTTCTATATTTTTCAATATCACGAGTAACGTAAGTATATAGTAAATATGTGACCTGAAAGCACAATATGAAATCGACACTAACCCGATTAAGTTGACACGATTCTGACACAATTGTTTTTTTGGTTCGGTTAGGATTGAGTCATTTGATATTAATCCAATAGTTGACACGATATTAACATAACATGAACCCGATAATTGTCACCCTTACCTGGTGCACCACGTCATTTATGTATCAGACTGATAATAATTTAACGTCATTTTACATTTTAATTAATAAAATATTAACACTTATAATTAATTAATTATATATCTTTTACTTAATTATTTATCGAAAATTTTGAAATATTTTGGTCTTAACTGATTTATTTTCATTGAGATGTTTAACTTTTAATAAGCTGTGTACAATATAAAAGTTACAACAAAATAAGTTTGTAATTTAAACTAGAGATATTAATTAAAAAAATATATGTAACAAACTACCAAATACATAAATATAACATTGGGAAAACTACAAAACTGGGTCAAATGGGAGGCCTATTTACATATTTAACCCATTTACTCAACCTACTACATATCTAGACTGTTTTTGTGTGACTTTCTCATAATACCCTCAATATTTACGGCGCAACTATCTCCCTCCCGTATGACTTCGCAGATTCCAGCATAAGCAAAGCCTGCGAAGCTAATGTTTGGTTTACTTGGGATGGACGTGTCCCATGGTGCACACCAAGATTGGCACAATCTTTCTTAACCAATCATTTCAAAGTGAATGTGCCAATCTTGAGGGAAGTTAATCCCTATACAGGAAGGAAAGTCATCTCCTCTGCAGCTCAATACGCCGCCTTCCAGAAAGGGATGTTATGTATTCAACCACCTTCAGAAAAAATTAATCGTGTTAGGCAGGAAAAAGGACGATTTGGAGTCACGAAATGAGGATTAGCGAAACATGCGAATGTAAATGTGCAAGGAAGATGATGATTTTACTTAGCGAATCGATGCTTTTATGAAGTCTGCGAGGTCTGAAACGTGACGATCTACTTAGCGAATCGATGTTTTCGCGAAGTCTGCGAGTGAAATCATGAACTTTTCTACTCGCAAACTTCGCGAAATAATCGATCGCTAAGCAGATCGTCACGTTTCAGGCTCTTTCTCATCGCAAATCTTCGCGAAATCATTGACTACGCGAAGTGATTTCATGGAAAACATAGAGAAAACAGTAGATACTTACATTTTTCGCACCTTTCACCCTTAAAAGCGACAATTACAATATGATAAACTGGGAAAAACAATGGAAATAACATAGAATAACCATTTCTTTGATGGTAACAAGAAGAAAGAAACCAAGTAATCAGCAGGAACAGGAATATGAAGAACCATGGCTTCGTTTTCTAGCATTAGGAAGATGAAGAATTAAGAGATGAAGAGAGGAAGAAGAGAAATACATTGTGATTTGGAGAAATGGTGCAGATTTCGTGCAATTTAAAGGAAGATAGGAAGATCAAAAATCTAGGAATCATCAATGGAGGAGCCAACCGTTTCGCGTAACCAAGGAGAAGGGGGGCGTGACCGTTCGCGTAAGGGGGAAGTGGAAAGGTTATGGGTATTCTGGGAAAGTCACAGAAAAACATTCTAGATATGTAGTAGGTTGAGTAAATGGGTTAAATATATAAATGGGTCTCCCAATTTTGTAATTTTCCCATATAACATTATATGTAGAAACTGAGATTTAGAGATGGGCTTGGTGAAGATATCCGTTATCTGGTCCAAGATAGAAATATAGCAAAAACGCAACTCCTTTCGAGCTACCTTGTCCCAAACGAAATGAAAATTGATTTTCAAATATTTCTAGCAATCATAGAAAATGGGACTAGTCATAAGATAAGTCACCCCCAAATTGTTACACTATAAAACTTGGGGCTTAGGAGAGAAATACCCGATTTCCTTTATCAACATACATAATCAAATTACTTCTAAAGCAAGTGCATGATGCTCTACTTCGGTGAAAGATTGTAAAATTGCCGGTTGTTTTTGTGACCTCTAAGATGCCAACTTCATTTCAATATCGTATAACTCGATGTTGATTTCTGATTATCACGATCGCATCCTTAATCAGAATCAACGAATCCAAAAATATCAAAAGATTGACCACATTTGATATGAAGACCGTGAGTTGTGGTAAAATTAAAAGTTGGTTGATGTATGAATTAGCCAACCTTGTGATAATAGAATATTATAATCCCCAAAGTATGTTTCAATAAAGACTCAGATCATTAAATGGCTCACCAATATAAAGACTAAATTTTGCTGAAGTACACGAAGAGTAAAAATACCCTTTGCATTTTTTACTTAACCAAAAAATCTCGAATATACTTTTGTTGATTTAAATAAAGAGACGTATTAGTCCAAGTTGCCTCTAAATCAAGAAAGTATGAGAGTCGCCTAAGGTTGCGTATCGTAAACCAAGACTACAATTGGCGCACAAGTCACCTTATAACTTTGTCACAACTTTTGGTGACTAGAATGTCATCTATGTATGTACATGAGACAATAATCAAATGCCATGGACATTTTAAAAATACAATGACAAATATTCTTTGGAACAAAGAAACCCAAGTTCAGAAAGAGCTATCGTCAAGCATCGATGACACATCTCTGGTGCTTCTTTGAGGCCATACAAGTTTTTATTCAATTTATAGACATGTGTGGAAGGTTGAGATGAAAAACCAAGCGGTTGTTGCATAGATATAGTTTCATCCAACGTACCATGTAAAAATGCGTCTGAGACATCTAACTATTTGATGAACTATCCATTAGATACGATAATTAACAAAAGCACCCGAATAGTAATGGGTTTAATTGCGGGGTTGTATGTTTGTTCAAGAAGACCTTTGAAGCCATTGGAAATATAGAGAACGCTACTTTCCAAGTCATCTATGCAACAATAAAAAGCTTTTGACTATGACTACTAAGGAAAATGAAAATGAGATGGAGAATGAGCCAATCCAGGAAAGCTGCAGAGGAACTAGAGGAAGCAACACTGAGCCTGTTAGAAAATAGAACATGCATATGCACCGCGAAAAACAATTTATTTTTTCTATTTCCATATCCTATAGGATCCGTTAATCGTTATTTTATATCACAAAGGTTAAACGTAAATACTGGTAGGGTTTTATGTCCTATAGACAATTGTTTTAGGACATAAATATTCGTAAATGAATTGTTCTTTTATCATTTATTTTATAAGGTATAGTATGTTTAACTATATAAAGACATTGATATTCTATAATCAACTAAATAAGTTAAATAAAAGAAAATCATGAGTTTATACATAAGTAATCATAAAGTGTTCATACAAGCATGAAGCGAGATTGTACTTTATGATTCTGAACTAATAAGTTGATAAACTTAAATTACAACAAGTCAAGTAATACGTTTAGGGATTAACATAATACTGTTGAGACTTTCATGTAATAATATCTTCTATTGTGAACAGAAAGCTGATCTCACAAGCTTTAGATATTCAGATATCTAGACATTTACATGGATCCAGTGAAGGAGTTCATTAGGATTGAGGACCCGACTTGAGATAACAGGATGGATGAATTTATCTAGTATCATCTGATTTTTCTCAAAGGTATTAGTAGGTACAAGTAATCCTCAAACTCAAACAATCATTAATTAGTGATTCTGGATTATGGAGTGTGATACTTAAACTCTATACTAACACGATCCATAACAGGGATGACTCTAGGTTGTATGCGGGCAGGCGTTGGGTATCACATAAAGTAATTACATGATAGTTAACGTTAGATTGAGCATTCATCACTCCTTATAGATAGGAGATATATCCATGGCCTCTTGTGAAGAATTAACTTGAAATCCTTGCCGGGTGATAGGATTAAGAGTACAAATGGAGATTTCGCTTAACCTATCTAATCAGAGTTAATTCTACCTGGACAAGTAAAACAAACATCTCATTATACGTAACTTGACAGTTTCCATAGTTACAGATTCATTTAAGGATATAGCTGATGAAGGATCGAATTATACTAGACCTAATACGGAAAGGTAAATGTCAGAATCAACCTAACTTCTTATCGGTCTGGGAGAATGTGATGATTTTGCCAATGACAGTCTGCGCACTCATTCTGTTATGCATTTAGTTGAAATTGAGTTGTTTGAATTAATTCCAGTAAGCGTATACGACTAGTGGCGGTAAGAACCTAATGGGTTACACATATAATTAAAACCGGAGGACGAAATGGTAATTTTAGAGTGAGATAGGGAGTAGCGAAATGTATAGTGTAGTATGAGATTATTTGATTTATTGATAATTGTAATTTGATTATAGTTGTAGATAAATTAATTAAAAGATTATAATTTTATAAGGAAATAAGAATTCTAATTTGATAAGAATTATGGATTATTATATATATATTTTTATTGGATGTATAAATAGGATATAATTAATGATAATATTCCTAAATTAATTTAGTAAATATAATTAATGTGATTATAACACTAATTAAATATGATAACATTCTGATTTGCAAATGATATCATCAACCGTTATTCTTTCTAGAATGAGGAATAATGACAATTAATAGAAATTATGACAAAACGTTATTCCTTCTAAAAGAAGGATTAATAACAATTAAATGCAGGATTAATGCAGACTTAATGACAATTAATGGAGAATTTATGGCAATTAAACTCAATTAATTGTAAGAAGTTAACCATTTGCAAAAAGAATATAAATACACCCTATATACTACATTTAATTCAACAAACTCAATTCTAAGGGCTAGAAATTCTTCTCGAACACATCGCTCGAACAATTACCTCTAGTTCACCCGCTTCTTAGTTCCGTAAACATTCCGGTTCATAATAATTGTTAGAGAGAGAATATTTTTCTTGTTTCATATTATTTGTCATTTTAGCTTTTCCATATAAATTTTTCCTATTTTACCCCTATTAATGAGTTTAGCATTAATTACTTTTTTTTATCATTTTATTTTTTCAAGGTATGATGAGCGGTGTAATTTAATGAATATTATGGAAAATGATGAACATTAAAGAGAGATAAAGAGTATTTTAGTCTATCTACTATAAATTTAATGCAAATCAATCATTTCCTTAATATGTGTGATTTAGTTAAATGTAACAAATAATATGAACCAAATAGAGAGTATTTTTGAATGGTTCCGTAAACATTATTTTCGAACAATTCCTCTCCTTTCAGAATGGTTCCATAAACATTATTTTCGACTCTTTAGGATTTCAAATCTCAATAACAATGTGCGTAGAAAAAACATAATTGATTTAAGAGAAGAGTAAAATATTGAGATTGAGAGGGAATGAGAGAAGAGTGAAACACTAATAATCGAACTAGAATTTGCAAAAGTGATGGAAGGAGAAGAGAAATGAGTTTTTCACTTCAACAGAAACAAATTAGAACATTTTATTCTCTCTATATCATTATTGGCGGTGACAAAATATTTTAAAATGTAAACAGGCATGTTACATACGAATGGTCAAAAGTGAGGCGTGTGGTTCTCACGGTCACGCGTTGTATCACTTTATGCAAATTGAAAAGACTAATAAAACATCCTTTAATCACGTCATCTTGTAGCGTTGTTTCTTTTTCATGTGGTTAATCAAATATCTCATCTTTTTGAGCAAAATTGAGAATAATTTATATTATAAAGAGAAACTAACAGACACAGTACAACTTACACACTATAATGGTGTCCAAGTCATATTAAATAAAAGTAAGCATATCTTTTGCTCATAAAATATGCATGCATCTTATTAACACATCTACTACTGTTATATTATTATTATTATTATTATTATTATATTTAAATGGCTATTTTGTAATCCCCATATTAATCAGATTTTAAGCTGGATTAGCAATACTTTTCACTAATTAGGAAAGTAAAAAGAAAAAAGTACATAGAATAATAAAATAATAATAAAAAAGAAGAAAGGAAAGACTTTTCTGGCTGATTTTATTAAAGCAACTTGATAATGAAAATCCACAGCAACAAGCAACATATATAAGCTTTCTTTAATCTTTCCAATCCCATCCATTTTCAATTATCCTAATTATATAAAAAAGCATAATATATATCTTAACTACAGAAACATTTTATTTATTTATTTATTTATTTATTTGGAGGAAATATTCTATGAAACCAATATAAATTGTCAAGCAAACAGGAACATGAATATGGAACAAAGGAACAAAGTGTTGGGCCTAATAAATATTTTAGGGCTTTTAGGAGATTCCAAAGGCATATTTTACACCTATGAGAGGATATATCCCTATATTAATATTGGATAGACATGGAAAAATTACATCATACTCCTTAAATTATAATACTATTAACATTATGATTTCTAAACTTCATTTCGTGATATAAAAGTTCAAATTATACTAATATTAATATTCAGATTAAAAAAACCGTTAAATTTAACGAAATAATGACATGGATAAGTTCAATCATATTATTGATTATTTAATGAATTTTTTTAATTGGATTTGGAATTTAATATAAAATTTAAGAATTTTTATGTCACGAAAATAAAATTTAAAAATCATAATATTTAGGAACCATATTTATGAAATGATTCCTATGATCGAATACTATAAGACTTTACCAAACCTATACAATATATATCCTTGGCTTCTTGGTGATCAATATTATATTGAAGAATATATATAATTTAAAATACAAATAATTAAATTAAATTTATTTAATAGATTATATTCTACATTTTTTTAATAACACATAGGTAAACTATAAAAAAAAAAAAAAAAAGTAAGGAGTTATTTATCTTTTGTGTTGAAAAAGAAAATGATTATTAAAATGGAAAGGGACTTTTGAAAGCATCGGAAAGAAAAAGTGCATTCTTTTTTCAAGTAAAAGGAAGGAAAATGCTTGTTTGTCGACATTATATAATTGGAAAAAGATTAATTAAATTCCTTTATTAAAAGAAGGGATTAAATAAATCCCCAAATCAAACAACTTTCCTTCAAATTAGCAACTGAAAGCTACATATAGCATTAATTTTTTCAATTGGAAAAGAAAAGGGTTCAATAAAGTTTTCATCAAATCCGTTGAAACATTAAAAAGTTAGTATTATTCCCAAAAGGAATACCATTAACCCTATCCACCTTTTCTTTTCTTTTTTCTTTTTTCTTTTTCTTTCATAAATTAAAATTTAATATTGATTATTTAATTTACCCTTTAATTACAAATATGGTCCACATACTTCTTTTGTCTTTTACAAAGTTATTTTTATCACCAAATAGGAAGCACCTAGTTCACTGGTGGGATTGCAAAATTCAAATTATTTTATTCATCAGATATTTTTATGTGGTATATATTTAACCATTTCTTAACTTTTATTTATATTTTAGGCTTAATACATCATTTGCTTCCTGAACTTCTCTAAAAAGTTTGATTGGTCCCCTAAACTTTTAAAGTATCCCGACAGTCCATTGAACTTGCATAAAATGTTCAGTTAGTCCCCTGAACTTGCATAAAAATGTAATCAATTAATCATTCGGTTGTAAAAAAGTAAGTTAAATATGGAAGATATATTGCACGTGTTTTAAAATGTTATTACATAATTCACAAAATATATTAAAACACATTAAAAAGAATTTCTTACTAGTTCAACTATACAAATTTTTCTTAGAATCACATATTGTAACCTTAGTTGTTTTACTTTTTTAAGATGCGTGCAACATATCTTCCGTATTTAACTTATTTTTTTTACAACCGAATGATTAATTGATTATATTTTATACAAGTTCAGGGGCTATCGGAACACTTGGAAAGTTCAGAAGGCTAATCAAGTTTTTTTTATAAGTTCAGGAGGCAAATGATGTATTAAGCTTATATTTTATTATAACACCTTTCCATTAATTTTACATATAAAAAGTATAAGTTTTATTTGATTAATTTTATATGTATATATATGAGAAAGAAATAGAAAATTATTTGAAGATGATGAAGTGGAAACAATAATAAAAATAATAAAAAAGAGCAAATAGGAAAATCAAAGGGGATAAAAGGCAAAAAAGAAAGTAATAGAAAAGGCAAATGTCAAGGCTTTAGCTTTATCCCTTTAGTTTTAATTTTTTTCTTTATAAGTTAGAATATGAATTAGAAAGAAGTTGCCATTTTATTCAATAACTTTATATCTTTATGCTCCTATTTGACACTTTCTAAGCAATCCTACCTGTTTTGGGTCCCACACTTGGACTTTCTCTACCAGGATCATATACAAAACATAAGGCTTAATATTCACAAGGTCTAATACATCATTTGCCTGAACTTGTCCAAAATTTTTTAATTGGTTCCCTGAACTTTCAAAATATCTCGATAGCCCCCTCAACTTACATAAAATATTCAGTTAGCTCCTAAACTTGCATAAAATGTAATCAATTAGTCATTCGGTTGTAAAAAAAATAAGTCAAATACGAAAGATATGTTACACATGCCTTATAATGTTATTACATATTTCACAAAATAGATTAAAACATGTTAAAAAAGAATTTCTTACTTATTCAACTATAAAATATTATCTTCTCTAATATTATAATCGCATACCCGATCTTGGTCGTTTTACTTTTTTAAGATGCTGCAACATATCTTCCGCATTTAACTTACTTTTTTACAACCGAGTAATTAATTGATTATATTTTGTGCAAGTTAAGGAGGCTAACTGAACATTTTATGCAAGTTCAGAGAGCTATTGAAACATTTTGAAAGTTCAGGAGGCCAATCAACTATTTTAGACAAGTTCAGGGGGCAAATGATGTATTAAGCCTATCCATAATTTGGTAAAATTTCAGATATGCTTAAGCTAATTTTTTTCTTCTAATTATAACCTTTGTTATCTATGCTTATGCTTGTATATATGATATCACTCACATATTAAAAATAAATATGATAAAAAGCAAGAAAATTTCCCCTTCTTCATAAGGTAAAAAAAAAAAAAAATCAAAGTTTATTTTTGATGATGAAGTTGAGATGATAGTAAAGGAGATGAAAGATAAAAAAAAAAGAGATGAGAGAAGAGAGAAGAGATAGAAGGTCTTTCAAAATATAAAATGAATAATTATTTAGAGCATAATGTTCTTTCTATACAATACAAAAAGACCAAATTGCCCTTAACCATTACAAAGACTTAAAATACACTTTTATGATTTCTGTCACCTCCTTAAGTTGGAGTGCAAATAGTGACTACATCAAGCCTATCAATTATAGGCTGAAAAGCTTTGGTAAAGACATCATAAATAAATTTGATTTGTAGTAGAAACATGCAAATATCGAATGAGGTCTGATGCCAACTTTTTTCTTACAAAATGACAGTCGATCTCAATGTGTTTCGTCCTCTCATAAAAAATAAAATTACTTCTTAAATAGATGGTAGGCAAATTGTGTCAAAAAAAGTGGAACATGTTGATATAATAACATGAGTAATTGTAAAATGTATAATAGGCTTTGAACTTCAGCTGTAACAAATGCCATGGATCTGTACTCAGCTTCTGTAGATGATTGTGAAACTATAACTTATTTCTTACTTTTCCAAAAAACCAAAGATTGCCTGATGAAAATACAATAACTAGAAACTGACCACCGACTATCTGTACATGTTGCTTAATCTGCATTAGACTCAGTTTTAAAAGGTCCCCAAATATCAAGATGAACAAGTTCAAAAATACATTTAGACTTCATAATATTAATAGGAAAAGTTTTTCTTTTCATCCTGGCTAAAGGACAAACACAGTCAAAATGTTCAATATGATTATTTGGTAAAAAACCAATAACTAGATCAAGTTTGGATAGAGGAAAATGGCCTAACCTATAATGCCACAACTTCTTATTATAAAAACGTTTATTTAAAATAACTGAAACAACGTGAAATATAGAAATGTTGCTGGGAGAATCAGGTGGTAAAAATACAACCCTTTAGACAGTTTAGCTGAACCAATCATCTAATGAAGATGGGTGTCATGAATATGACACGCATCATAAGCAAAAATGCACATAAGTTTGGAATGTTTAACTAATTAACTTGCAAAAATAAGGTTGAAACTAAAATCAAGAATATAAAAAATATTTTGCAAAACCAAAGAATGATTAATCTAAACATCTCCTATTTGAATAAAAGATATCTATTGACCATTAGGAAGTTTAATAATGATATTAGAAACAAATTTAATAGATTTAAAAATAAATAAATTCGTGACAATATGACCAATTGCACCACTATCAAGAATCCATTCAGGTCATACCGACTCAACACAATTGCCAACAAAACTTGAAACATAATTACAAAAGACAAAAGAACGAATACATGAATATGTCACGCTACCAATCACATGTCCTAGTGACTGAAAACCACATGGCAAAGCCTCTTTATCATCCAAAATGTTTCCTTACATTTTTCCAAGCATCAAAACAAATTTCAAACCAATGGAGAAGAGATAACTGACATATACAACAATGAGAAAATCATGGTGTTGCAGCATTCCCAAGCAGCACGATTTGGATTCGTGATACGAGCATATTGGACAAGATTTATTGGCTAGAACATTCATGGAGAAGAGCATAAAAGACCAAGTTTGTAGCCAAATCCAAGCTGCAAACAGATATTCTGACAAAATAGCCAAAGTCAAGCAAACAGCCTGTTCCCATCCAAATTCGGGTCAAGAAGTGGGTAAATGGACTTATGCATAGATCCAACGTCTGCAATTATCCATTATGATAGAACAGCTGTGCGAAAGGATCGAACAGTTGAAGGATCGAACAGTTGTGCAAAAGTGTCGAATAGTTGTTCGCGGTTCCGATTCGGGTCAGAAAGTGGGTAAACGGGTTGACACGCGGATCTACAAAGGATAAGAGAGATGAGAAGTGCTATACATCTGTAATCTACCACCTGTCACCATCCTAACACATGTATGTAATCTAATGGCTAGGAATAATTGCTTTTTCTGATTTAAACAGCCGTTTGACAGTTTTACCCTTTTAACCTAGATGAACTTTATTTAGTATTAATAGATTCATATTTCTTCTTTGTAAGGAGCCACCATACCATCTTATCAATATATTTCTAACCTCCATTTTGGGAGCATCTTTTATGGTGTCGAGGCTGTTCCCTCATGAAAATGAGGGAACAACCATCTTAGCAAGCTTGGCCAACCTCTAATGGTGATTGTGAGTATGTTGTTTTTATTAATGAATCATGTTTATCTTTGAATGGTTGTTATTAGTATGCTTAACGAATAGATTAGGATCCAATCTATATTATAGTTACCGAAGATGACACGACGGTGCTCCGACATAACGGAAATAACTAATCGGCATATGTCATAGTGGACGGACACGAAAATTACCATATATTGGGGTTTCGTTATGAATGCTTCCTGTTACTTAATGCTTGTTTGTGAGATTAACGCAAGGACACTTGGTTAGTCTTACTTACTTAGAATCTTTGGAAATGGGACACCGGACCTTAGTGAAAAATGATGGAGAGACCCAAACCAAGAACTTTATGTATGCTTCTATTAATGAAACGGCTGTTCGAGCACTTAACTGTTCTGAGTTTGTGCTAATCTTGTTATTTTTATTTTATGCATTTACTTACTGTTTTATTAGTATAGAAATAGCATAAAACCAACCCAAATATATTTCGCATATTCGAACAACTGTTTAAGGTAATATTTCACATAACTTCCATCTCAATCCCTATGGAATACGACACTTGGTCTTACCGAATACTACACACGACCTAGTGCACTTGCTAGCGTCCGTATTTTTACACCAATTCGCAAGCGATGGAATCTCTAAAAGGGGTGTCATTATGAAGATTTATGAACATGCATTAACATACTCAACACTTAAACCTTTCAAGAAAGAGATTACGAAATCCTCTTCTTGATAAGCCTTTGTCTTTAACAAAAACTGAGAACGTTACAAACTGGTTGGCAATTGCAAATGATCAAAGGCCTATAGTTAACTAAATCTTCCCAAAGAGCCATTTGTTTTGCATAATATTCAGTGACAGACAGAGTTCACTGTTTGAAAAAAAAAAAATTCTTCTTGAAATTCAGAGATCTTAAGAGAATATCCATGTGCAAAATGTTTCCTTACATTTTTCCAAGCATCAAAACAATTTTCAAACCAATGGAGAAGAGATAACTGACATATACAACAATGAGAAAATCATGGTGTTGCAGCATTCCCAAGCAACACGATTTGGATCCGTAAGCGATGGAATCTCTAGAGAACCATATATAAAAGCCATCTTATTCTTCACACGTAATCCTCACTTGAACTCTCTACCCTAGGAATGGTAATTATTCCCATCGAGTACTTTAGAAACTAGAACAAGGTTAGGGTTCTCTCCAGGATATAAATAGTAAAAACTATAAGGATTAAGAGACGCATCTTGAAACACAGTCTCTGCATGTCGATTTGAACAGATGGAATTCTTCAAAACCCTAACAAAAGAGGAATCTGAACTATAACTTGAATCTGAACTCATTGTGAGGATGTAGAAACCAAGCAAGATGATGAAAACAAGATTTCCTTAAACAATCAGAAATCAAGAAGATCGATCTTCATAACTAAGATGATTCGTTTCTTTAGGTAAAAAATGAAGAAATTAATTTGATTTTCCATAAGAAAACCAAAAAACTACAATTGATTCAAATTTTCAGATACAAATCGAAGAAAAAGGATAGGAAAACAATTTGGTTTCTCGAATGGAAAACAGAGAAATATGATTCATTTTCTTAAAAGAAAAATGAGAAACTAATGAGAGATTAGCACAAAGCTCTCTAATACCAGAACAAAAGAAAGAAGATCAAAGTTTTGTTGGGCTTTTCTGACCCATGAGGAGCCCAATTAGGGTTAGGCCCATGCTTTAACCCTAGGAGTATATAAGGGTAAGTTTAAGAGTGTTTTTTAAACCTAATTTTCGGCCACGACAAAAGAAAGGAGAAAGTGAAAGTCCATTCTTCTTCCATTTCGCCCAAACACACGAAATTGCCCATAGCCGGAGATTGAACCGTTGGATCGTCGTGAAATTTGGACAGGAGCTTCCCAACACCTGTTCGCTTGTTTTCACCAGAGAGATCATTATTCGGAGGCTTGGAAGACCACTTCGTACTAGGGGCAGATCATAGACAGATTTGTGACTTCTTTGAGGTTCTTCTTTTCTTTTGTGTTGTGGTTGATTCCATACTTCTTGAGGGAAAATTCCAAGATTGTATGTTGATTGTGTATGCCTCTAGTGTTATCTAGGGATGAACTTGTATATTGTCCATTATTATTTGATATAGTGGAAGGTTTAAGCGGACTACGGTCCCCGTGGTTTTTACTCCTTGCATTGAGGGGGTTTTCCACGTAAAAATCGTGCTTGTTCTTTGTGTTTGTGTGGCTGCCATTTTACTATCGTTGTTGCTTTGTTGTGTTTGGTTGTTGCTCTACTAATTAGTTTCCTCATAGATTCATTCAAGCCGGGAAAGGATTAATAACGAAGGTTAATTCCGCATTATTGTTGTTACCGTTGTTAGTCCATTTTTCCCATCAGATTGGTATCAGAGCTTGGTTATTGTTGTTGTTGGATTTGTTTGAATGATGGAGGCTAATACAAGTAGAATGGTGAATTTAAATGGTTCAAATTACCATGTCTGGAAAGGGAAAATGGAGGACCTTCTTTATGTGAAGGATTATTACCTGCCAGTGTTCAGTAAAGATAGGCTTGAGGGTAAGTCAGAGTCTGAGTGGACTATTTTGCATCGTCAGGTCTGTGGTTATATCAGACAATGGGTGGATGATAATGTTTTGAATCATATTAGTGGAGAAGCAAATGCACAGGAGTTGTGGAACAAGCTTGAGCAGTTGTATGCTAGAAAGACAGGGAATAACAAGTTGTTCTTGATAAAGCAGATGATGAATTTGAAGTACCGAGATGGGGCTCCTTTGTCAGATCACTTGAATGCCTTTCAGGGAATCATAAATCAGCTTTCTAGAATGGGGATCAAGTTTGAAGAGGAGGTACATGCTTTATGGCTCCTTGGTACATTACCGGACTCTTGGGAGACGTTTAGAACGTCATTGTCTAACTCTGCACCATATGGGACTATTTCCATGGAATTGGCTAAGGGAAACATGTTGAATGAAGAGATTAGAAGAAAGTCATAAGGTTCCTCTTGACAGTCAGATGTCTTAGTCACAGAGAGGCAGGGGAGAAGTCAGAGTAGAGGTCCGAGTAACAGAGGGAAACAGCACAGTTGTTCCAGGGGTAAGTTTTCCAATGTTGAATGCTACCATTGTGGTAAGAAGGGGCATACCAAAAGATACTGCAGACAGCTGAAGAAAGATAATAAGAAGGGCGTTGAAAACAATCAGAAGAAAGATGACAGTGGTAATGAGAAAGCCGAGGTAAATGCTACTACTGATAATTTTCTAATTTGTGGTGATTGTGATGTTATTAATGTTGCCTATGATGATTCGAGTTGGGTTTGTTGATAGTGGTGCTGCATGTCATGTTACATCACGTAGAGATTTTTACTCATCCTACATACCAGGTGATCATGGTGATGTTCATATGGGTAATAATGGAAAATCAAAGGTTGTTGGTATTGGAGAAGTCTGTTTGAAGTTTGACATTGGAATGGAGGTGGTTTTACATAATGTGAAACATGTTCCAGATATGAGAATGAATTTGATTTCTACAGGCTTGCTTGATGATGATGGTTACCACAACAGCTTTGGTAATGGTCAATGGAAGCTCACTCGAGGTTCTTTAGTTGTGGCAAGAGGAAGTAAGCACTCTAAGTTGTACATGGCACATGCAAAGATCTCTAAGAGCATTGTTAATGTGGTGGAGAATTATGATGTGGTTGACTTGTGGCATAAAAGACTTGTTCATATGAGTGAAAAGGGCATGTCTATTTTTTCAAAGAAGAAGAAGCTATCTGGGTTGGAGAATATACAATTGAAGAAATGTTCTGACTGCTTGGCTGGTAAACAGACTAGAGTTTCATTTAAGAGTCATCCTCCTCACAGGAAGGAGAAGATACTTGATCTGGTTCATTCCGATGTGTGTGGTCCTATGTCAACTAGGACAATTGGTGGTTCCCTCTATTTTGTTACATTCATCGATGATTATTCAAGGAAGATGTGGGTGTACACCTTGTAGACAAAATATCAAGTGTTAGATGCTTTCAAGAAGTTTCAAGCATTAGTTGAGAGACAGACTAGGAAGAAGCTCAAGTGTATCCGTTCAGATAATGGAGGTGAGTATATAGGCCCCTTTGATGCTTATTGTAGAGAGCAGGGTATTCGGCACCAAAAGACTCCTCCAAAGACTCCACAGTTGAATGGCTTAGCAGAACGGACCAACAAGACTCTAGTTGAGAGAGTCAGATGCATTTTGTCTCATACAGGGTTGCCCAGATCATTTTGGGGTGAAGCTTTGAGTACTGTGGTACATGTACTAAATCTTACACCTAGTGTTCCTTTGCAATTTGATGTTCCTGACAGGGTATGGAGTGGCAAAGATGTTTCTTATGATCATTTACGTGTCTTTGGATGCAATGCTTTTGTGCATATTCCCAAAGATGAGAGATCTAAGCTTGATGTGAAGACTAGGCAGTGTGTGTTCATTGGCTATGGACAAGATGAGTTGGGTTACAAGTTGTATGATCCAATTCAGAAGAAAATTATGAGAAGCCGAGATGTTATCTTTGTGGAAGATCAGACTTTGAAAGATGTTGAGAAGGCAGAGTCAGTTCCTCAGCATATTGATGATCTCCTTGATAGGGTTGAGACAGCTCCTCAGCAAACAGATGGCCTTATTGACTTGGATCCGGTTCCTCCTCGACATGTTGATGTAGGAGATGGTGTTCAGAATGATGACCAACAGGGTATTGATGATGTTGATGCTCCACAACAGGAAGAGATGGATGAGATTATCCATGAGGAGTTACCAGTACCAGATGTTCCACCATTTGTTCCACTTAGGCGGTCTATCAGAGATCGTCATCCTTCCACCAAGTATCCTGCAAATGAGTATGTGTTGTTGACTGATAGGGGAGAACCCGAGAGTTATGCAGAAGCTATGAAAGATGAGCACAAGAAAGAGTGGGTTGATGCCATGCAAGATGAGATGAAGTCCTTGTATGAGAATAATACTTTTGAGTTGGTGAAGTTGCCTAAGGGCAAGAGAGCTTTGAAGAATAGGTGGGTGTTCAGAAAGAAGCAAGAAGAGAACTCTTCACAGCCACGGTACAAAGCTAGATTGGTGGTCAATGGATTCAGTCAAAAGAAAGGTATTGACTTTGATGAGATATTTTCTCCATTTGTGAAAATGGCATCTATCAGAGTTGTTCTCGGTTTAGCAGCTAGTCTTGATTTGGAGGTTGAGCAGATGGATGTCAAGACTGCATTTCTCCATGGTGACTTAGATAAGGAGATTTACATGGAGCAGTCTGAAGGGTTTCAGGTGAAAGGAAAAGAGGGGTATGTGTGTAGACTTCAGAAAAGTCTATATGGTTTGAAGCAAGCACCAAGGCAGTGGTATAGGAAGTTTGAGTCAGTTATGGAGGAGCAAGGCTACCAGAAGACTACTTCAGATCACTGTGTTTTTGTTCAAAGGTTTGGCCCTGATGACTTTGTTATTTTGTTGCTTTATGTTGATGACATGTTAATTGTTGGCAAGAATGCTGGAAGAATTGCCCAGTTGAAGAAAGAGTTGAGCAAGTCTTTTGCTATGAAAGACTTGGGGCCAGCAAAACAGATTCTTGGCATTAAGATTACTCGAGACAGAGCTGCCAAGAAATTGCACATGTCACAGGAGAAGTACATTGAAAAGGTGCTTTGCAGATTCAACATGGATAAAGCTAAAGTGGTTAGTTCTCCTCTTACTACCAACTTTAAGCTCACTGGAAAAGATTGCCCTTCTACGGAGAAAGAGAAGGAAGAGATGGATAGAGTTCCATATGCCTCAGCAGTAGGAAGTTTGATGTATGCTATGGTGTGTACACGGCCTGATATAGCTCATGCAGTAGGTGTTGTTAGCCGTTATATGTCAAATCCGGGTAGGAAGCATTGGGAGGCAGTTAAGTGGATATTCAGATATCTACGGGGTACTTCCAAATTGGGTCTTACATTTGGAAATGGGAAGCCAGTGCTTGTTGGGTACACGGATTCTGATATGGCAGGAGATAAGGATAACCTGAGATCTACTTCTTGTTTATTTGATGACTTTTGCAGGGGGAGCTGTGTCATGGCAATCAAGATTGCAGAAATGTGTTGCACTTTCTACAACAGAGGCAGAGTATATAGCAGCAACGAAAGCAGGTAAGGAGATTTTGTGGTTGAAAAGGTTTGTGCAAGATCTTGGCTTTAAACAACAGCGGTATGTGATTCTTTGTGATAGTCAAAGCGCGATTCATCTTGCTAGAAACTCTACTTACCATGCTCAAACAAAGCATATTGATGTGAGGTATCATTGGATTAGAGATGCTCTTGAAGAAGGGATGTTTGAACTTGACAAAGTTCATACCGATGATAATGGTTCCGATATGTTGACAAAGGCTTTAGTAAGGGAGAAGCTAAAGGTGTGTTGCTCTATCGCCGAGATGGCGGATTCCTCCTCATAGTCAGAAAATGGGGAGATTTGTTGGGCTTTTCTGACCCATGAGGAGCCCAATTAGGGTTAGGCCCATGCTTTAACCCTAGGAGTATATAAGGGTACGTTTAAGAGTGTTTTTTAAACCTAATTTTCGGCCACCACAAAAGAAAGGAGAAAGTGAAAGTCCATTCTTCTTCCATTTCGCCCAGACACATGAAATTGCCCATAGCCGGAGATTGAACCGTTGGATCGTCATGAAATTTGGACAGGAGCTTGCTAACACCTGTTCGCTTGGTTTCACCGGAGCGATCGTCATTCGGAGGCTTGGAAGACCAGTTCGTACTAGGGGCAGATCGTAGACATATTTGTGACTTCTTTGAGGTTCTTCTTTTCTTTTGTGTTGTGATTGATTCCATACTTCTTGAGGGAAAATTCCAAGATTGTATGTTGATTGTGTATGCCTCTAGTGTTATCTAGGGATGAACTTGTGTATTGTCCATTATTATTTGATATAGTGGAAGGTTTAAGCGGACTACGGTCCCCGTGGTTTTTACTCATTGCATTGAGGGGGTTTTCCACATTAAAATCGTGGTTGTTCTTTGTGTTTGTGTGGCTTCCATTTTACTATCGTTGTTGCTTCGTTGTGTTTGGTTGTTGCTCTACTAATTAGTTTTCTCATAGTTTCATTCAAGTCGGGAAAGGATTAATAACGAAGGTTAATTCTGCATTATTGTTGTTACCGTTGTTAGTCCGTTTTTCCCATCAAGTTTCTCATTGATGAATAAGTTAAGATTACAGTAAAGGAGATGGAAGATACAAAGAGATCGAGAGAATGAGCCAGAAGGTCTTCCAAAATATAAAATGAATTATTAACCCTAAATAGAACATAATGTTCTTTATATACAAATACAAAAGACTAAAATACCCTTTTAAGATTTCTGTTATAAGGTTTTGAGGTTTTCTTCCTGCTTTTAGCCGGAAGATAAGCCAATTGCTTTTTTTTGTTTTGCTTTTTCTTTAGTGAATTAATATTTTGATTGATCTATTATGATAGATTTGGTAGTTTCTTCTTTATTTGTAGCTTTTGTTCCTTATCCCTTTATGGGTGGTTGCCATTTCTCTCCTTATATGGGTGTTATCATATTTTTCTACATGGAAAAAAATAGTTTTATTTATAATCACATAGATCTGGCTCATTGAAAGATGAAGACTACAAAGCCGATTTTGGTTAGAGTCTTGTTTCTTGTCATTGTGCCAAAAAAAGTTTCAAGCATTGCCTATTATTTCTCCATCATGATCTATGATATTGAAGATGCAAATTCAAGCTTCCCTGATGTATTTCTGGATTGTAAATTTTTAATTACTTGTGTAGAGATGTATTATTTTCGTATGAATGAAATAATTATATTTCTTCTTAAAAAAACAAGTATGATATTTTGAAGATAGTTTTGATAACCATATCCTTAAACCTTTTATTTGTTTGATTACTTACTACAAAACATATTGGATACCGACAGTTCGGCTGGGGCACTCTGATACCTAAGTCACTTGCCTTTTTAGGAATATAGAAAAGTAATGGATGTTGGAGTTTTTGTACTCTTTAATGCTCTCTTAGCCATATTTTTTAATAGTCCCCTCATTGCCTCAATTAGAGTAAACCTCACTTTTTTTATTTATTGAAGGACTAATGTCCCAATAGGAAGCTACCAAGTGCACCCTATCTTAGGGGATTGTCCATGTTGGACACCTATAGGCACATGTTTTATGGTTGTCATTTTCTAACTATTGTCTATCGCTAACATACAGTTCTAGAACATTCAGATAGTTATGTATCAATTGTTATTTGGATCCATGACGTACCATCTTAGGGTATTCATACATCCATTTATCAGTCTCTAGTACAGTACTAAGTCATTTAGGCTTTTGGGAAGTCAGACCCCGTTGTGGTCTGAAGTCTTCAGATGAGCCTAGTTCCACCAAAGCCTGTTACAACATTAACAAAAGATGCTAACATTGATTTTTCAATGAGGGTCAGTTTTCATACCTAATGTCAAACTCTACAAGTCTAATAGCCTATTCTACCAACTGTTCGTATGTCCATAACTTCTACAATACCTTGCACAAAGGCATGTTGGTGTGAACTACCATCGTATTTGCCTAGAAGTATGGCCATAACTCGATAAATTTTTTCACTATTGCTAATTCTATCTTTTCTATCTTCTCTATCTCAATTCTTCACCCTTCAAGACCTTGCTGCTATAATACACTAAGAATTTCTTGCATTCTTATGCTCTCATGACCATAATAGATATGGCTTCATTACTAATCCATAAATATAAGTACACTACCTCATCTTTGACAAGTATGCTTATGAACTGGTAGGAGAAGGGGAACCTCTTGAGGTCTTCTAATGCCATTTAACATTGCTCAATCCACTTAAACTATTTAGTCTTTTTAATAGCCCGATAAAAGGCTAAACATCTCTTGGCTGAACATGAAATAAATCTCCCCAAGACTGTGATCTTGCCATTCAACTTATGAATCTTGTTTATGTTTTGGGGGGATTTAATTCCAAGACTACTTTTACTTTATCTGGATTAACTTTATCCTTCTATAGATAATCATATAACCTAGAAATTTTCCCAAATTGACATCGAATGTGCACTTTTTCGGATTTAATATGAGGCCACACTTCTTCATTATGTCGAACACTTCTTATAAGAAGCACATTTTCTCTTCATGACTATATCATCAACATATACCGCCACATTCCTGCAAATTTGGTCCGCAAAAACTTTGTTTACTATTTGCTGGTATGTTTCCCATGCATTTTAAGACCAAAAGGAACCACCTTGTAATAATACGTCATTTGGTGTGTGACAAAGGCAGTATTCTCTTCATTAGATGAATCCATCTTGATTTCATGGTAGCCTTATCATTTTAGTATGACTACACTTTGTACCTAACCATTGAATTAACCATCTGGTCTATTTTAGGTAGGGAATATGTTTCTTTAGGGGGATGCTCTATTCATGTATGTAAAGTCCACACACATTCGATAAAACACATTCAACTTTTTTTTCCACCACCACATTTGCCAACAACTCCATGTAATGCACATATTTAATGCATCCGACATCTAACAACTTCTTCACTTCCACTTTGATGGATTTCTGCCTTTCAAGCACGTGGTTCCTTTTCTTTTGGACCACCAATTTGGTAGATGGGTAAATGTTCAGATTTATGTACTATGGCATCCATGAAGATTCTCTTTACTTCTTCCGTCTACTAAGAGAATATCTTATTCTATTTAATCAATATATTTTTGATATCCTCCTTGATCGAGGGATGAGGATATGTTTTTTTTTTGCTATTCTCAGCACTTTTTTGGATGTTGTGACGCACATCTCTACTTCCCCCAATAGTTTAGTGATGGAATCTTCTTCCTCATCTTATTTTCTATATCTTGTAATGATGATGAGTATGTTTCTAGTGTCATCTTCTGACTACCTCTCCAATAAACTTTCCTTTATTCGTGGGAATTTGCAAGGCAAGATGCCTTATAAAGATTATTGCTTCCGATGATGATATTATAAGTTAGAGGTTGTCCATTATGGTGAACTTAGAATCACCTTTATAAACTGTACCTCCATCTCCAAACTGACATTCTAACACCACTTGGCCTATCATTAGAGCCAAATGTTTCATTAGGCATATTAGCGGTAGGTGCACATGCTCCACCTGAACTGGATTTGCATTTAGTTTGTTAAAAGCACTACAAGTGATCACATTCATAAAACTTCTTGTAATTACTAGGATTTTCTTGACTTGACAATCATGAGGAGTAAAAAATCTATATACAATGGTGAACCTTATTATTAGGGGGTTCGGAGTTTGGCCCTCTAAAGATGACATTGATGACTTTCTTAAGCTTTTTGGAATCTGAATCAGATTTTTCTCTTTTATCTAACTTTTTGACAAATCTGTCTAATTTTCCTCTTTTGACCTACCTTTCAATTTCCTTCCCCAACTCTATGATGTACCTAGTGTCTTGGATATTGACCCTATGAAAGCAAATTTCCTTCCCCAGCTCTATGATGTACCTAGTGTCATAGATATTGACCCTATGAAAGCGAAAATGGACCTTCATATTCGTCCTATAGTTCTCCCCATTTTTTTGAGTAGGATATTTAAAATCCCTCTTACCCAAACTCTTCTTGGTCCATAATAAAACCTCTTAAATGCGTTCAACAGATTCCATAGCTTTTTAGTGGCATATCTTGGGTGTTTACTTCGAGAGCTGTAACTTCTTCTCTCATTATCAGTCTTAGCCATATGATGGTCCTCTGGCCCAATATCATTCAGCTTGACTCACATCTTTTCCCTCTTCAACCAAACGCTAATTGGATGTCAAAGTTTTGAATCTGTAAACTTCACGCCCGATATAGCATGTAGCTAGCTAGATGATTTGATATCAACGAGGTTAGATATATAAGCTTCCTTAAGAATGTTTTTCCCAAAAATTGTGTTTTGAGTCATAAACTCCAAAGTGGGCACATAATCAATTTTCCTACTTTTCAAACAAGTCTTATTAAACCTATCCACATAAGCTCTCAAAGAGTCCCTTGCTTAGGATGTCGATTTTTTAACGTGTTGTAAGAAGTGGTTGATGGGATTGAGGCCATGAACTTGGTACAAAACTCATTCTTCAACTGTTCCAAAATGTGTATGGACTAGACATCCAAAGCTTGGAACTCATATAAGGCAAGTCCAATCAGATTTGTTGAAAATATCCAGCATATGGATGCCTCGTTAGCTCCACACACATCTATAGTTTCTCAAATGGACATTGGGATTCATATTCCCCTTGTATTTTTTGCAAGCTCGACGACTTCAACTTTCTATCTCTTGGCCAATTAAAGAAACGGGAAGCAAAAGCAGAATCTTGGCTTGTGAATAAAGATTAATTCATGGGCACTTCGTATCTTTCCAAAATGCTAGACACAACCTTGTCCCATCATGCATGCTAGCATTGTGATCCAAGGCTAACATACTAGCCTGAGCCATAACGCCTTAAGAGACAACTACCTTTAGGGATATACCAATATCCATGGATGGTGTATCTCCCTGAGGTTCGAAGGATCATATGACACTCTAGATTATATTATGCATTTAGGAAAAAAATATAGGGCAGTACCCAGCTAGGAGGTTACCTACAGGTGAACCCATCAGATAACTGCCTAATGGAGGATACATGTAAGGACTCATCAGTGAGAACCTTTGGATTGAGTGCCCATTTATTGCATGTTTCCTATGGGCATATATTATTGGACTACTGATCTAATGGTTGCAATAATAATGCTATTCATCAATTTTGTCGAAAAATTCAACTTTCCTCCCATCATTAGATTTGGGTGGGGATTCATGAGCCCCGCTACCTACAATTAATGGTGTGTGTTGCATCCGAACTTTCAGATGTTCCCCTAAGAGCTCTAAGGAACAAAAACACTAAGGTTTAACCTTAGTCCCAATAGGCCGCCCTTAATAGGGGTTTAAAGTACGCCACTCTTTTGCACTCCATCCCTCATATTAGTAGATATATATATATATATATATATATATATATGGGGTTTCATCTGTCTTCCATAGTTGAAAGGCGATTTGGGAAAGAACCGTAGAAAATGTGTTTGTATCTTTCGACCTTATATTAGAAGTAAAGCTTCGAAGGAATCCGTTGTTGGATTTAGAGAGTGAGGTGGTATGTTGAATGGTATTGGAATCTTCAACGAGCACCCCCTTACTATCTTTACCGGAACCACCACCAATATTTTTCGTCTCTAGAGCCGATGAAGTCATGGTGAAATCTTAACTCCACACACATCGTACCAATGATATTTTAAGGATAGTCTTGCAAAAAAAAGGGCACTAGCGGTTTGGATGGGGACACTCTGATGCCCAAATTAGTTACCTTTTTAGACAATGAAAAAAGTAATGGAACCTAGGATTTTAATACATACCTTTAATGCTCTCAATTAAGGTAAACCTATTTTTCGATTAGAGGAGTAATGTCTCAAAGCTACTACATGCACTGCCTCTTTTGGGATTTGTCCACACGAGACGCGTATATAATCGCATGTTTTATGACCGTCATTTGCTAACTCTCGACTCCATGACATACGTTTTTGGAACATTCAGATAATTACATATCAACTTTTGTCCAGATCCACGATGTACAGTCCTTACTCAGAGAGTGATTTATCAGCATCCATTCGTATTTTCATCATGCAGGCTTTAGGGCATTCGACTTAGGCTTCTTGTGGATGCCTCAGGGTATAACATTCGCTTGTTATCAACGGTGTTATAGGTGAAACAAAAGTAAAAAAATTATATTGTATACTATATATGTATAAAAGATAATAAAATCAAAATATTTCACCTTTAAATTTATTTTGAAATCACAAAAAATACAAAATCTCCTTTCTGAATCCCGTGTTATGCAAATTGATACATAACATGAAAACATGGTATCTGCATTCTTTAGTGATGTATGAAATTGATCGCCTCCACTTATATCGTTATAACGTTAAGAACAAAATTACTCTTAATCGAATATTTGAGTATCTTTTTTCTTTCTAACCATAGAAAGAAGATGACATGGAGTAATGATGTGGACAAAAAGCTCATCATCAGCTTTTCCACGCCACCTACTTTCTTCTTCTTGGCGGCTCTCTCTCTCTCTCACACATAAACTTTAACTCAAACCCTTTTTCTTTTTCCCTTTTTAAAATATATATATACATAGAAGTATAAACTCCCTTCTCCATCTACCCATTAATTAAGAATTTAATAATTCTCTCTTCTCTTAATCACAAATTAACCATTTCCATTTCCATGGAAGGAATCAAGCTCTTCGGCACAACAATTTCATTACATGATCATAAACAACAAGTAAAAGAGGAACAAAGTACAGATCAAAATCCAACGGCTGACAAGAGGCCAGAGAAGATCATACCATGTCCAAGATGTAAAAGCATGGAGACCAAGTTTTGTTACTTCAATAACTACAACGTTAATCAGCCTCGACACTTCTGCAAAGGTTGTCAGAGATATTGGACGGCCGGCGGTGCTCTTCGTAACGTCCCTGTTGGTGCCGGTCGCCGGAAAGCTAAGCCTCCTGGCCGTGTTGATGGATGTTTTTATGATGGCTCTGATAATATTGGGTTGCATCAATTTGAGCTTGATAGAGGTTTGCTGGTTGAGGAGTGGCACCTTGCCGCCGCCGCTCACGGTGATTTCCGCCATGTTTTCCCTGTCAAGCGGAGGAGAAACACCTCAGGTTTTCAAACTTACTGATTTTGACATTTTGTCTTTTTCCCATTCATCATGCATGTATTAATATATTCCTATAGAATATATAATTTAACAATCTAATTTCTTAATTGGGATAACATATAAATTTAATTTTAAGATTCATGAATTTCTTTTTTCATATATATAATTTCATCATGTAAAATGAATTTAGT
This sequence comes from Euphorbia lathyris, assembly GCF_963576675.1. Classification (NCBI taxonomy): domain Eukaryota; kingdom Viridiplantae; phylum Streptophyta; class Magnoliopsida; order Malpighiales; family Euphorbiaceae; genus Euphorbia; species Euphorbia lathyris. The sequence continues at coordinate 61,540,336 of NC_088915.1, forward strand.
CAGTCATTATTGTATTAAAGAAATATAAATTTAAATCTTATGATTATTTTAATTTTTGTCATATAATTTTAATAAATTTAAATCTAATGGTGATCAAATTCACAAAGTCACTGGAGACTAAGTAAAAATTACTAATAATTTCATCTTCTAATCATCTTTTACATTTAGCCACCCAATAAAACATGAAATTATTGGTTTTCTATTAATAAAAAAACTCATTTTAAGATTGCTTTCCCCAATTTTCTTAACTATAAGATATTAATTATCTGATTAAATGAATTCAGTCATTCTATAAAAATTAATTTGAATCATGATATTTTTGGTATATCCCATCTATTTCTAGTTCAAGCTGGAAAATGAATTCCATAGGAAAATTTCTAGTACTTTTTTTTTATAGAATTTATTGTTGTTGTTATTTTAAACAGTAAAATAAATGAAATTGTTCAGTTAGACTTGAAAAAAGAGGTTGGCACAATTAAAAAAAATGTAAATATTTAATAACAACACAACACAACAAACAAGAAATATTATTATTATTTTTGGAATAGAAACATAAAATATCAATACTTATTAGTATACTTTTATACTCTTTTCTATGACTAAGGAACATAAGTTGGGGGAGTATTCCCAACAACTATTTTCATTTCATCATACACATACATATATACCTTGAATTTAATATTGTTTAAGGTTCACACCAATCAACAGACTAATATATTTATGTGAAATTTTACAGTATTATACCCTGAATTCATTGATCGGAAATATTATTCGTATTCTAGAATACTCCGAAACTGAAACATAACATATTGATAATTAGCTAAGATATTGAAATAAATGATTTTAATTATGATTGCAGATGAGCATGAAGGTCAATGATTAGTGATAAGGGGTGTATATTATAGAGCTGACAAAATAGGGGTTGATGATGTAATTAATATATATATATATATGATGAAATGAAGATCAATCTGAGGAGTGGAGGCTGTGATCCAATTTTATGAAATATGGGGAGTCATGATCATCTTCATCAAATTAAGGAATATTCCATCCATATATATTTGGTGACTTTTGAAGCTTTCATTGTAAGGGATATATATGGAGAAGAAGATATTCCATAAATTACAACCTGTTTGGTATTGTATATAAATATTCTTGAGAGAGCATCTTGTGTAAAATAATTATAATCAACTTGCTGGGTTTTAAAGATATATACCATTCAAGCTAGTTAGGAATCACACGTGCTCTCAAAGGAATGCTCCAGATCACTAATTCAATTATATTCACTCAAACATGTGTCCAAAATAATAGCTAAAGTCTAAAACAAATAATGTGTATGTGTTACTGGTATTTATAATTTTTTTTTTCCAAATGGAGAAATTAACTTTTTGATTTGCGGATATTCGTTTAGTTTGTCATTACAAAAATAACCGTTAACAATTTCAAATTGAAATGTTTAGTATCTTATTTATTATGAAACTATTTTTTTTTCCGGAGCTTTTTCTTTCTAAAATTTTCACCACCCTCATCACTAAACAACTTTAAATGACCTTAAAATTTAAAAATTGAAAAATTAAAATTACTTAAAATATTATCAAGTCTTTGAATTTTTTAGTTGTCTCCAACGCTGATTTTAAAGACAAATTGGTTAATTAAGGATATGTAATTGGCCTAACATGACCATCATGTTACAACTAAGCAAGATCCTAGCCCTATCGACCTAATATGAGTCATGGGCCGATCCAATAAATTCACTATTAGATCCTCGACATTATTATCTGACATTTCAATCGACTCTTCGTTTGAGATGTAATTGAAGAGATGTAATCACTTAAATACATATTCAGATTTTTGTTGTTGTGATCGAGACTTCTAAGTTTGTGCAACTTGTTACTGCCTAATTTATTGAGATGTTATCTTTTGAATACATGTTCAGTTGTTGTGATCGAGACTTTTAAGTTTGTGTAACTTATTAATATCCGGTTTCGATAATTAGATTGCTAAATTTAAAGATATGTTATTATATTATTATTAATAAAAAAAAAATTAATCAAATTTAGAAGTCTCGTACAACTTGTTAATATTCGGTTTCGATAATTAGACTGCTAAATTTAGAAATATGTTATTATATTCATATTAATCAAATTAACTGTAGATAAATTTATTCCAAAATATTTATATAAGCTTTAACATCTAAATAAAAAGCTTATAATATACAAGGTTGTAAAAAATACTAGGCGCTAGTCGGGCGGATAATGCCCTCGATGATAATGCCCTCGATGATTAATCGGGAATTAGTCGGGGATTAATCGAATTTGTATTTTTGTATTTTTTATTTGTTAATCAATAAATTATTATATAAATTCAAATAAAATATGTATTATACTATGTAAAAATAATAGTATAAAATTATTTATTTTAGAAAAACACGTATATTTGGAATATATATTTTAAAAATGTATAAACATCAATATTTCAACAACAATATCATTGAAACAATTCAAAAGTGAATTATAATAAAGAAAAAAATAAATTCACAATAAAAAATATTTTTCTTCATCGTCGCTTAGACGGTGCCTAGGAGGTTTGGGCGACATCCGCGAGGCAGCCTAGGCGGAGCCTAAAAAAGCTAAAAATCGCCTAGGGGTCATAAAAAACGCCTAGAGGGACTAGCCGGAAAAAATCAGAGCGGATTCTCGATTTTGAACGTCTAGACGGGACCTAGACGGCCGAGGCGGACTTCGTTGTACTTTTTTTATGAACAAATATTATATGTAAAAGTTTAAAATATTATAGTACCTTTTTTTATGAACAAATATTATTGTACTTACATGTATGAAAATTATCTTACAAAATATATCCATTCTTATATATATATATATACACACACCATTCTTTTATATATAAAAGACATTTTTTTTAGGGTAAATTTCAAATAAAACCCCTGTGGTTTCATTAATTTTCAGATAAAGGATTGTGGTTTACTTTATGTCAAAACGAGGATTGCGGTTTTCAACTTTAGCAAAATAAGGACTTTTTCGATTGATACTATTAAAATCACCATTGACGACTTCAAAAATGACATATTTTAAGAACTACTAATATTCTAAACAACTTTAATTCTTCAACTTTTTTATTTTGAGATCATTTAGATGAAGTTTGGTAAAGAGAGAGAAAGTTAATGTTTAGAGAGAGAGTTCCAAAAAAGATGATTTTCGAAAATCGAAAATGTAGTTTCATAGAAAATATGACATTGAACAACAAACCTAAACCACAGTCCTTTATCTGAAAATTAGTGAAACCACAAGGGTTTTATTTGAAATTTGCCCTTTTTTTTATATGATATTAACACAAAAAAAATAAAAAATAAAAAACCAACATGAATAATTAGATGTTATATCTTTGAAATAATACTGTTATGTTAAGTATTATGTTAAATATAACATGTATATTCGGTTAAAAGAAGATTAAATTAAGCTTGCTTGTCATGAATCATCAATTAGAGGCTAAGGGAGTAGTGCTTGTGATCCATCGACCTAGATTAAATTAAGCGATCATCAATTAGAGGCTAAGAGAGTAGGTGCTCGTGGTTGATCGCACCTAGATTAAATTAAAGTTGCTTGTCATGAATCATCATTTAGAGGCTAGGAGAGTAGTGCTCCTGGTCGATTATCGACCCCCTGTCGACCTCCTCTTCGGGATTTAGTCAAAAGCCAAGGGAGGATTGCTTGTAGTCGGTTGACCTGGACCCCACTCAGACGGGTCTAGGACTGCTACGAAATTGTTTGGAATTGTGCAACTGATTTGAGTAAACTGATGTTGCAGGTTTGCTTAGTTTGTCAAGTATGTAAACGCAAGACATTTTATATGAAAATACTGATTAAACATCCTGGTTATTACAGGAACGCCAATCTAGTGTGTGACCTAGAAGTTATTCATTCTTGCCTCGTAATAATTTTTGTGGACTACTTTATTGTTCATACATTTTCTTATGAGAATCAAAGCAAACATCAATTACATTCAATTTATGTGTTCCATTTGAAAGTCAAACCCAAAATACCATATCCTAAAAAAAACAACATAAAACCACAAAATCACAAAATAAGCTTAATCAACTTCTTCAATTTTAGGACCGGCACCACTGCCACCAGCTGTGGGGACATCATCATCCATGTCAGGAGCAACACCAGCACCTCCTTGGTACATCTTGGCAATTATAGGATTGCATAAACTTTCAAGCTCCTTCATCTTATCCTCAAACTCATCTGCCTCTGCAAGCTGATTGGCATCCAACCACTTCAAAGCTTCATCTATGGCTTCCTCAATCTTCTTTTTGTCTCCCGGGGCTAGTTTTGAACTGATCTTCTCATCTTTCACAGTGTTTCTCATGTTATATGCATAGTTCTCCAGTGCATTCCTGGCATCAACTTTCTTTTTAAGTTCCTCATCTTCAGCCTTGTACTTCTCTGCTTCCTGTACCATCTTCTCTATCTCTTCCTTGGATAATCTTCCCTTGTCATTTGTGATTGTTATCTTGTTCTTCTGCCCTGTTGTCTTATCCTCAGCTGAAACATTTAAGATACCATTTGCGTCAATGTCAAAGCACACATTGATCTGAGGCACACCTCTTGGAGCTGGTGGAATGCCAGAAAGCTCAAATTTTCCGAGCAAATTGTTGTCTTTTGTTCTGGCTCTTTCACCCTCATAAACTTGAATCAAGACTCCGGGCTGGTTATCAGAATAGGTGGAGAACACCTGCTCTTTCTTCGTCGGGATGGTGGTATTTCTCGGTATCAAAACAGTCATAACACCTCCGGCAGTCTCCAGTCCAAGTGACAGAGGAGTGACATCCAATAGTAAAAGATCCTGCACCTTCTCATTGCCCTCTCCACTTAAGATTGCAGCCTGAACTGCAGCCCCATAGGCAACAGCTTCATCCGGGTTTATACTCTTGCAAAGCTCCTTTCCATTGAAGAAGTCCTGCAACAGTTGTTGCACTTTAGGAATTCTAGTAGAACCACCAACAAGAACAACATCGTGGACACTGCTCTTGTCCATTTTGGCATCTCTCAAACACTTCTCAACAGGCTCCATACACTTCCGGAAAAGATCCATGTTCAACTCCTCAAATCTGGCGCGAGTTATGGTTGTGTAGAAGTCAATACCCTCGAACAAAGAGTCAATCTCAATAGTTGTCTGCGCAGTGGATGAGAGAGTCCTTTTAGCCCTCTCACAGGCAGTCCTCAATCTTCTAAGAGCTCTAGGATTTCCAGAGATGTCCTTCTTATTCTTCCTCTTGAACTCTTGAACAAAGTGGTTCACCATTCTGTTATCAAAGTCCTCACCTCCGAGGTGGGTGTCACCAGCTGTGGCTTTCACTTCAAAGATGCCTTCTTCAATGGTAAGCAGTGAGACATCGAAAGTACCACCCCCCAAATCGAAGATCAAAACGTTCTTCTCCCCAACGCTGCTTGTCTTTTTGTCAAGACCATATGCAATGGCTGCAGCTGTAGGTTCATTGATTATGCGCATAACATTAAGGCCAGCAATGGCACCAGCATCCTTAGTTGCTTGACGTTGGGAATCATTGAAATAAGCAGGGACAGTTACAACTGCATTTTTCACTGTTGTTCCAAGATAAGCCTCAGCTATTTCACGCATCTTATTAAGAACCATAGACGATATCTCCTCAGCAGAAAACTGTTTCTCCTCACCCTTGTATGTAACAACAATCATAGGCTTGTCACTAGGACCAGCAACTACCTTAAATGGCCAATGCTTCATGTCACTCTGTACAGAGGCATCAGAATATCTCCTACCAATCAATCGCTTTGCATCTGTGATCCATGTACAAGAAGATCGTCAGTGTCCCAAAAACGAAAATAAACTTCAGAAAATCTAGTCGATACACAGAGAACTGACAAGTAATCTCAAAGAGTATCAACAGATTAGCTGAATTGAATTCAGCATTATAATTTGACATAAGGTTGAGAAGACAATTTACCAGCAGCCATTTCATTCCCGTTAATAAATTGAAGCCATTGTTTAGAATGAATCAATTGAAAGAGCAAGTTCTCTTCCAATTTTCTCAAATTAGCTTATTTTCTAAAGAAAATAGTTGAATCCTTTTTCTTTCATTACTATCCAAACATGAGATTTGATGCAAATATAATTCAATTTGAATACAGATTATGTTTCTCACATGTTATTACGTTCAACACCACAATGAGCTTCAATATACCAAAATTATTAACAATATTAAACTATTCATCACCAATTTTTTCATGTAGTTTCTAGAATAACTCGAAGCATTAGTCAATGAGTAATTGCAGAAGAAATATGAAACATCAACATACAGTCCAAGCAAAAACACCATAGAACAGAAACCAATAGAATGGAAATTGTGATTTAAACCAAATTTCTGAACATGACAGTAAAACAAGAGAAAAATAAAGCAAAATTAAACTTGAGCAGGAAGAACATACCAAAAACGGTGTTGATAGGGTTCATAGCAACTTGATTCTTAGCAGCATCACCGATCAAACGCTCGGTATCAGTGAAAGCAACATAAGAAGGGGTCGTCCTGTTCCCCTGATCCCTCAAATTAGCTTATTTTCTAAAGAAAATAGTTGAATCCTTTTTCTTTCATTACTATCCAAACATGAGATTTGATGCAAATATAATTCAATTTGAATACAGATTATGTTTCTCACATGTTATTACGTTCAACACCACAATGAGCTTCAATATACCAAAATTATTAACAATATTAAACTATTCATCACCAATTTTTTCATGTAGTTTCTAGAATAACTCGAAGCATTAGTCAATGAGTAATTGCAGAAGAAATATGAAACATCAACATACAGTCCAAGCAAAAACACCATAGAACAGAAACCAATAGAATGGAAATTGTGATTTAAACCAAATTTCTGAACATGACAGTAAAACAAGAGAAAAATAAAGCAAAATTAAACTTGAGCAGGAAGAACATACCAAAAACGGTGTTGATAGGGTTCATAGCAACTTGATTCTTAGCAGCATCACCGATCAAACGCTCGGTATCAGTGAAAGCAACATAAGAAGGGGTCGTCCTGTTCCCCTGATCATTAGCAATGATCTCCACTCTGTCATGTTGCCAAACGCCGACGCATGAGTAGGTTGTTCCGAGATCAATTCCGATCGCTGGTCCCTCTCCTTTTCCGGCCATCACAGAAAAATTCAACTCCGACGATTAAAAAAAGAGCAGCGGAGCACAGTAATTGTGAATGTTTGTATATATTTGGATTGAACCTCTTGAGCAAAAGAATATGCAAGTGAGGATCGAAAGGTCGATGGAGATACATTTATATGAATCTGGTTGAATGAGCTTTGCGTTTCAAGTTGGTTCTTGAATCTTCCTTTCTCCTTATTTCGGACGAACTCCAAAAGTTTCCAGTATGTTCTCGACTCTGCTTACACTTATTCCTTCCGTTACCAAATTCAGAATTATATTTGGCTTAATACACCAAAACCCCACTTGTCCCCCAAAAAAAAAAAAAAAATTAATTCGCTCTTTAAATTCACATGTCGGTTATGTGCTTTAAATTTGTTTACAATAATCTATTAATAGCGATGACAACATACAGGATATTCGCAGTCTAGATTTTTATCTGTTTATTTTTTAATTATACATATCCATCCAATTAACTTAACGGATGTCTTTTTTATATCTTATATCAATTCCATTTAATTCACGGATATTCATATGTATCATTACCCATTAAGAATCAATAAATAAAATAAAAACAATACTAATTTAACAAAATATAAATTTAATAAATCATCTATCTTAAAAATTGAACCAATTGAACCTTAATCTATAAATATAATTTAGTTTAATGGTGTCACTTTCAATGGTTAAAGACCAAAAAGTTGAGGTTCAAATCTCACATCTTACATTTAAAAAACAATAATGTTTTTTAATATATAAAAGAGTTAGGACGGATAATGGGTATCGGGTACCCGGGACATACCCGTCCCATTACCGTAACAGGTAATGATTTTGATCCTATACCCGTCCCATATCCTTTTATACAGAGTATGAACGAGTAGTCCTATTAGGGTTGGATAGCGCCGTGCGGTTGCCATCCCTACCTATTCGTTAATTTGCTTAAAGTGATATATTGACTTTCTGAACATATTCATTTGATTATTGAATTAGTTTATTTAATGTGATATACGTTGCAAAGTTAAAACAATTAACGTTCTATCTTGTACATTTTTACAACGTTTTTTTTATAGATCTAGGAACTTAACAGTAATGTTTTAAGTAAGTTTAGGAGTTAATAAAACATCTTATAAATTCAGAAAGCCAATCAAGTTTCTTAAACAAATTTAAAGGATAACTTATTATATTTCTACGCAACTCTATAAATCAACATATTCTAGACATTTTTTTTGAAACCAAACAAAATGGTATTTAAGCAATCAAACCAGAATCATTACAAATGATAGAAACTAAGAAAATTGGGATAGAAAAATCACTAAAGAAACTAGCATTGGACCGAGCATGCCTAGCCATAGCGTGAGCCGCTCCGTTCACTAATCTTGAAACAAAGGTCACAGTATAATCTGGACGCCTGAATAAAACATGTCTAATGTCTTCAACAACCCCACCCACCTCCGAACGATCAGGAGCAACACCAAGTAATTTATCAGTAATAATCTTCGCATCACTCTCAAAAATCACATTACTGAAGTGCATAGAACCACACCAATCCATAGCTTTTTTAATTGCAATAGCTTCAACAAGAGGGACATAAATAACACCCGACCCAACACTACTAAAGCAAGCCAAAAACTTACCCGAATTATCTCTAATTACCGCCCTTACTCCATACCGTTCCTTGTCCGCAAACAAAGACGCATCCATGTTGCACTTTACAAAACCGATCAGTGGCCTCTGCCACGTCTAGAAGACCTCCTCGGCCTACCAACGTCAGGATTGGCTGCCTTCCACTCCGTCAACATCACACTAGCCCACTTAACCACCCCATCCACACTTTCACCTTGGGTATTCCAAAGAATCATGTTCCTATTTTCCCAAATAACCCAAATCAAAGCAACATACTTAGCCACCAAATCTACAGATGACGACCTTAATAACTCCAAAGCCCAATCCTCCACCCAATCCCACTCGACCCCTGGCCCAATGAGCCCTGCCTTTTGCCAACATGCTCTTGCAAATTCACAACCCGCAAATAAATACCATCCATGCTCAACATCACTCTTACAAACCACTCAATCAATTGGGACCAGTATTCGTCTATGAGAAAGGCGAAGACGCAAAGGCAAGACTCTAGCACAAAAAAGCCACAAAAACAGACGAACTTTAGGTAGGATATCTAACCTTCAAATCTTCTGCCATCCCCAAGTGTTGTACATCCATTTCATATTTTCATTTACTACTATACATTTGGTGCACAATTTGATGACACAATATATCAATAAAATTTATAATTTAAAGGGTTAGAATTTTTTCCTTTTAGGATTTATATTGTAATATGTAAAATACATTTAGAATTTTATATAAATAATAAACTAAAAAATATTTAATTAATTAATTATAGTTATTAATATTTTCTTAGTTATAATGTCACAAGATACATTGTTCATGTGAACATATGACAAAATATTACTGATATTATGTAAAGTGACATCGTGTCGATAACGTCATGATCACCCATTTTTATGGATAAAAGACCGCATAAAAACTAAAGCCAAGTCTATAAGTGGCACAATGGCCAAGCCCAATTGCAAAAGCCTAGCCGCATCCAATCTAAGCACATAACCAACACGCACGGTTTTGAGTCCAATTATCAAGAGAAACCTCCAAAATCCTACGAGATAAAGGATTACTCTCAGGATTCAGACTGCTCGAGGGAATAGGAATCCTAAACTCATAAGGATTCTTAAAAGAGGTGACAACCTTAAACCTAACCACACACTATAAATAGACAGTTATAAGCACAAGGTTCCACACGTTAACTATTATCTCAAAACCTATTCTTACCATCTTATTCGGTCCTAAATCACAATCTGAATTAGGCATCGGAGCGGGTTCGCCGGACTCCGACCCCGTCTGACCTACTTATTGTTTTATAGAGCCATTACAACGTCAAATCATAGTTACGACCTTGACACGTAAACAAGATCAGGTAACGAGTTATCATTGGTGCAGTGAGTATGGATTCAAACAATCTGTCGCGATTATTCAGAATATCAAGTCATGGTTGCATCCCATCGAATTCAGTCAGAAGTTCATCGAAACAATGAAAAAGAGGTTCAACAACTACTCCAGCTGGATCCTCAGTACCACCTATTGGAAGAGGAGGTTTCTCGGAGATTTGGCCAAAACATGATCGCCATGCAAAAAGAGATGGATGAAGTGAAAGCAACCCGTCAACGGGAGATGATCACTCTCCAACGAAAGTTGAGAAAGGCGAAAAAAGACCTTCACAATAAGACCGTTCAGGCATCGGAATCTGGACAGGAATCCATTAAAACTCCGAAGGCATGCTCCCAAAGCGTATCACCAACAAGAAGATATTCCCGCTCAAGAACTCCCCCACAAAGACATGAAAAGCCCAAGGAGAAAGATCGGTCTCGGGGCCGTAGTAGAAACCATTCCCCATCCAAACATTCTGGTCATCGGCACAATCGCTCGGAGAGAGGTAAACCAAAACCAAAAGAGTTAACACCCCTTAGTAAGGAGGATGTATTGGAACTCCTCAGAAAAGATGCGCAGAAAAGAAAGAGCTCCAAGGATGGATATTCAGGCTTTTCAGATACTATTGCATACCTTTATCCAGGATCCAGAGGCAATCGATGCCCAGGGGTTTTCGAATTCCAACTTTTGGCCAGTATGGAGGAGTGGACGATCCAGTTACCCATGTTAAGAATTTTCAAAGAATCATGGAAGCAACCATGGCCAGAGAGGCAGTGTTGTGCTGTCTTTTCCCTACAACCGTAAAAGAATTGGCAGCCTTTTTGTATGAACAACTCTTGCCGAACCAATTTACAACTTTAACTAAATCGCTGAATCATTTATGGATCACTTCATCACTTCGATACCCAAAAAAAAAAAAATTCCATTTGGTTTCTTCCTCGACGTGTTTCTAATGATTTTTCATTTTTCCAACTTTAAAATCCTTTTTCAGAATGCCCGCGTAAATTATCAAATTTGATGATGGTGTAATTGGGAAAGAAGTAGGATGAAAATAATTTAGGCTAATAAAGGCTGGAGCTTGACAAACTCAGGTATAGGCTTATGGAGCTAAATGCTAAAAGTAGGCAATGAGTTTTATCAACTTGATATTGATTTAACATTCAGAGCCGTTCCAGGGCATGGGTAAGAGGAGCGTCTGCCTAGGGCTCAAATGATAAAAGGCCAAAAAATAATATTTTCTTAAAAAATAATAATATAAAAAATAAATCTTAAAAGATGTAACGGTTACAAAAATAATATTAGACCTAAATAATTTGCACCACACATACAATGGAGGGAGTGGCCAAAAATAAAATTTTGATAAGAAAATATAGAAATTAAAATGCAATGACAATAAATATAATCCATAGACCTAAACAGTCATAACACGTAAATTTATGACTATATTTTCTTATAATAAATTTTCACAAGTGTTGCAAATGTTTTTGTTAAATTTTTTGATGTTAGCATTTGAAATTCTTGAGTTTGTCAAACATCACATTGTTATCCAAATATTTCAATTGCGTTTCGAATCCTCTTAACTATAGTAGTGATCGTTGTATCTGCTGAAAGAATTTGTTCGTAGTTAAAATTACTGAAAAACTAATTGAGATCATCAACAATCTCAAGAAAAATTAAATGGTTTAGCAATTTTATCTACTGAGAGAAATATATTAGAGAATATTGATGTAGACACTGTTTTAGTAATTCTACATTTACAAATGCTCGTACATAACGTTTTGCATGAGCAACTAGGTTTTTAATGCGAAATAAAATGTTTTTCATTGAAATTTGATATTTTTATGAAATCCCTTATTAAGTGTTATTAAAATGTGTCATTTGTAAGTAATTTTTATTTTACATAATAAATTTTTTTACTCTTACTATTTACTAATGCACTCATTTGATACTTCGCCCATAGATCTCCAGAATCTCAGGATCGGCCCTCTTAACATTCTTTTGTATTTTGAGCATAATTTCTTTATATAAACTGAATAAAGATTATAAAATATGTCTTAAAGATATGTTTTTTCCTCTTCCGTACCACCGCTACCTCCTCTTCCCCGTTCTTCCATCGAAGCTAGAGATTCTTGCAGGGGTTAGGGATGTTCATGCTCCTTCGAATCTCCGGACCTTCCCATGATACGGGTCTTAGCTACGCCAAGATTGTACCATAAAATGAATGATCATAAACTTCTACACTTGGATGAAATATTTGGGTAGCAGGTTTTCTCAATAAACATTTAGAGGAATTTCCTAAAAGGAGCAAGTACAAAATACAATTACTAAATTTACACATCAAAACCAATGGGAATTTGTTTAGCTAATGTGTCAACTGTATGTTTCAGTTACTCTCTATGTAGATAATAGCTATAAAACAGATAATTTGGGGATATAGTTTCTCCATTAACTCAATAACAGCAATCAGTTAGTTTAGTTCATAGTGAATATGTTAAAGTACTGTCTCACCTAAATTACAACAAAAACAAAAAGTAACCGGACATTACTAGAATTTTGTTAACAAAATCCTTTAAAATATACATGAAAGTGAATATTCAGAATCGAAATTACTCCAAACTAATTATGACAATGGAAGATTTTGCATTAGATTTTCCTGGTCTTAATTCGACTCTGACTTGCTTGGTTATGCCTCTAAAGAGCAATTCTCATGGAATTACAGGCAGTTTTACCGAAAATACTTATTTCCTGGCATACAATTTGCCACTTTTGGAGTGGCAGATGGGAATCATTTTAATTCTCACTCATCTAATTCGTTTTTTTCTTAAGCCTTTTGGAATCTCTGCCTTCGTCTCATGCATTCTGGTAACTATCTCTCTCTATCTCTCAATCAGTTTATCATTTTAATTTCGGTGCATTGAGGCATTCATCTTGAACATTTCATATCAATTCGAAATTTGCATTTTTAACTGTTCCAAGTGTGTGATATGGTTACATTAGTAACGATCTATTAATCGGTTTTTATGTTCACAATAAACTAATTTGAGAAGCAATGATTTAGCATGACTAAAAGTAAAAGATCAAGAACATAATACGTTGAAATAAAGGGGTAAAGAATCAAGAGCATCAGAATTTTTTTGTCATTATTATTGTTATTATTATTATGTTCAGGGTAAAGAAAATCTAAGAGCAATTCTATTTCGATCCCTGCCTGCATCTTATCAATAATTATAGGACTTTTTTCTTAACTAATTATTTCCTAATGAAGTGGTATATATTATTATTATTATTGATCGGTTTATTGTAGAACTTTTCCTTTGCCTATTTTGGGCATGCAAAATTATATTCTTAAAATACTCATTTTTTTTTTAAAAGTAAAATAGGGTGAAAACTGCTTGTCAGTATTTACCTACAGATTTTCTAGGAAATTTTGTCATATATTTTGTGCATAATATTATTTGTGAGCGAGACCAATAATTTAATGTCAAAGTTTATATTAATCAATAAAACATTAGCATTATATATTTTTAAAGCTCTACACTCTACAAACCCTAGACCCAAATTATATAGCATGCTATTATTGATCCGACGCACAATAAAAGTTATTTTTTTATGTGAAACAGGCAGGCATAATTCTTGGTCCGAGCGGTATAGGACAATATGATTTCACGAGGGCAGTAATATTTCCTCACTCAAGCCAAGATACAATAAACACAATAACAAATTTGGGTTACAGTATGTACATGTTTCTAGCAGCAGTAAAAATGGATCTCGGAATGGTACATAAAACAGGCAATAAACCCTTATCAATTGGTATAACATCGACGGCGATACCTTTTTTAATTTCACTTATATGCAGTAAAGTTGACCCCAAAGGTCCCGTAGAACTTAAACTCCAAGATACTAGATTAGCTATAATCATACTTTATATAAGCCTTCCTGTCGTGGCTGATGTTATTGATCAACTCAAGTTCGCCAACACAGAAATCGGGCGCCTTGCCCTTGCGTCGGGGTTAGTCGCCGATGTATGTGGCATAGCCGTATTCATAGGTCAAGTGTTTCTAAGTGAAAAATCAGTTGAAGACACTATGAGATATTTATTACCAATTCTAATATTTTTACTCTCATTAGTATTCATATTTCGTCCAACGGTTGATTGGGTAATAAAAAATAAACCAGAAGGGAAGCCGTTGAGCAGCTGTTTAATTTATGTGATTATGGCAATAGCAATTGGATCTCAAGTGTTTTTTATTGCTTTCAAATATTCTAATTTCGGGTTGGCTCCTTTTCTGATCGGATTGGCTTTACCGGCCGGAGCTCCGTTAGGGTCTGCTTTGGTTGAAAAGTTTGGATCTTTTACAAGTGGAGTGCTTATGCATATACTGATTCCTACAGCAATAATGAGGGTTGATTTTTGCCTTATTTTCCACAACTTTGCCAACATTAAAAAAGCTATGATTATCATGTTTTCAGCTACATTAGTCAAAATGGCATCTTGTATGGTGCCATGTTTGATTTTCAAGATGCCAATAAATGAAGCTGCTGCAATTGCATTCATCTTGAATTACACTGGCGTTGTCCATCTCACCAGGGCATCCATCAATAGAGATAATGGGGTAAGTAATTGTATATATCTCACAGATTTATAAATTTTTAGAATTCTCCAAGACTATTTCACCTAACGAATCAACTAATGGGGCATGTATGTGTTTTTTTTTCTAATACCAATAGTCTCTTATAAAGTGATATGCAACACTATTTTGATTCGTTGGGTATAATATTTTGGAAGTATGCTAAAATTTCTTTTTAAATTTATTGTCTTTTTAGTCTTCTCCATCGGTAGGTTCACCGAGAAATATTTAACCAAATACCTAGGGAGACTCTTGACAGGAAATGGACGTGTATAATGTATTTGAAATTGAAAATATAAATTTTGATTTTGACAACTTTATTTATTAACTAAAGAGATGAGGTATTAAAATAGCCACAAGGTTTTGGGAAACAACTAATTTAGTCACCATGTAAAAAATAGTACAATTTCAATTCTGAGGTTTATTGAATGGTGCTTTTAACAACACAAAAATGTGATGCATCAATTGCACTTAGTGAGACATTTAATTGCGTAATTTGATAAAAGTTGACACTAAAACTGTAATGTTTATTGAGACATTTAATTGCGTAATTTGATAAAAGTTGACACTGAAAGTGTAAATGAGCTTTTCCCAAGATCATGAGATCTTTTTGGTATCTTATCCTACGTCTCCCACTCAATTTCAGACATGTGGTATAATTCTCATACTTTAATTAAAATTAAAAGCATTAAAGTAGGATAATTGTATCATGTCAAAAATTGGATGAGAGATAGAAGGGAATAAGAAAATAGGAACATCAAATTTTGTTTCGCATAATAGTAAAAAAAATTCTTGGAACTTCACTATCGACAATAATTAATGATTATTAATGGACTAATTTTTTTCATTTTTTTGTTTGATTTTGACAAAGCAGACATTTAAAGAAGAAGTATATGTGTTAGCAACATTCTATATGTTACTTAATGCAACAATTCTACCAATTATTATAAAAAAGTTGTACAATCCTTCAAGAAGATATGAATGCCACCAAACTAGGAATGTTATTAATTTGAACTCTGATTCCGAACTCAAAATCCTTACATGCATTTACGGACAAGACAATGCTGAATCATCGATTAAACTACTGAACGCACTACATCCGACCAAACAAAGTACGATCGGTATTTATGCTCTTCATTTAGTCGAGCTAATCGGTCGATACGTACCACTCTTGATTTCCCATTCAAAATGTAAGTCAATTTCCACCTCTACTTCTCAAAAAATAATATACGAATTCAATTTGTATGAAAAAACCAATTGGAATTCAGTATCGGTCCAACTTTTCACTTCACTCTCTTCATTTCCATTAATGCACGAAGACATAATCAATATTGCCCTTGACAAGAACACTTCCCTTATAATCCTCCCACTCCACCGAAGATGGTCCGTCCATGGAGATATCGAATCAGAAGAAATTGGCTGGAGGAATGTTAATTGTAGTGTCCTTAAGCAAGCACCTTGTTCCGTCGGTATATTTTTCAGCCGTGGAAGTCATGTACGACAAAGATCTACGCGATCTTTCACGTCGGATGTTTCAGTATGTATGATATTTTTCGGAGGAAATGATGATCGTGAAGCCTTAGTTTTAGCCAAACGAATGCTCAACCAATCAGAAGTAACACTTACCGTTGTACATTTTCTACCAAAATATGATGATCACGAAACAGATGAAGGGGAGGACGATCGTATGTACGACATTGTGATGTTAGATGAAATCAAACATATGGCTACAGAGAATAAACATGTAAAATATAGATCACATGTTGTTAAAGATGGATCAGAGACTGTTTTGATGATCCGTTCAATTGCGAATCAGTTTGAAATGTTCATTATAGGAAGACGATATGGAGTTTCAAGCCCTCAAACATCGGGGTTATCGGAATGGAGTGAGCTTCCAGAATTGGGTGCAATTGGTGATTTTTTTTCCTCTAAAGATCTTTCCACAAGAGCTTCTGTGTTGGTGGTGCAACAACAAATTAAAGAAAATTAGGCATTTGAGAAATTAATTAGGAATGGGTTTAAGAATTGTAACAGAATATTCAGTAGGTAGTCTTAATAGAGCCGGATAGTAAGGCTCTTGCACGGATCACTAGAAAAAAAAGAGTAGTATGTAAAATTAATTTATAGTCTTACAATGATATTTTTAAGGCAAAAAACACTATTTGACCCATTCTGCGTGGCAACATTTAAATATTTTCCATCACACATGCTTTACATTTATATGAAATGCTAATTAATAATTTTCTTTTTTTTTTCTAAAAAAAACAAGTTTTCATTAGTAAACACAAAAATATTATTGTACCGCCATATCGCCGTAATACATAACTTTATTGAGAATTTTTATGGTGGATAGAGTGTAATGGACCCGACCAATAAAAAATGAGATATATATCATCTTATTAAGAAATGATTTGATGTAAAGAATAAACTTATACAATTGTTATATTTTCATTGGTAAAGTCCAATGATCTAGAATATAGTAGAATTTCTCTCGCAATTAATTTTTTAAACTAAAATTGATTTTCAAATTACTAATCATACTAACTGATTATTCATAATTGTTTATAAATTTTATGTTCAAGGGTTTGAAATTTACTATTGAACATTTAGGAATTAACAAAAAATGAAGGTTTTAATTTGTAATCCTAATGCTAACACTACCATGGCAATAAAAAGCAATTAAACATGATATTACAAGAAAAAACATAATCACTTGACAGATCTACTATAAACAAGAATCAATCAAATACCCTTTGTTGAAATCATGTCTGACAGAAATTTACGTTCCGTATGAGATTTCTCATACACATTGTTAAAGAGAGAGAAAGAATATGATGTAATTGATTTTTATTTTTTATTTTGGGATTTGTGTGTGATAATTAGATAATAGGGGGTTAATTTATAAAATAAATAAATATATGGATAAAATTAACTCCTTTGACTTTTTTTTAACACCGTTAGTCAATTTGGTCTGTGTTTGCTAACAGACGAACCTCAAGGTACTAGTTTGTAAATTTTTAGATTACAAATGTGCCCATTGAAAACAGATGTAACCACAAAATTTATTTTTGTACTTAAAAAAACATTTCAGAATAATTACATGTATGCTCTTCAGGTAACATGTTTTTTTTAGAATACTTTCTTCCTAATGATTTCTATGTTGTTTATATTATTAATTATTAACAAAGTCTATAAACGATGCATTTTCGTGTACAAAACGCAGTCGTTTCAAGTATGTAATAGGAATTAAGTTTATAGCCATTGTGGCTATCTTGAGGAATAGATTAGTTTGGGTAGCTTGAGGATTAGGTATTTTAAGAGTCTTTAGTATCAGTATTTAAGAGCTTAACACTTTTAATTTGTATTACTTCGGATTTCTTTCTTCAACGTCTTTTCATCTCTCTATTCTTCAACATCTTCTCATCTCTCTCTACTGTAATCAGTTTCTTTCATCCTGTTATTCAATTCTTGTTATGGTATCAGAGCTGGTACGCTTGGCGTGACTCGTTCATTTTAATCTTTTCTTCCAGTCTTTCGAAGTTCTGGAATTCTTTAGTCTTTTCACGAATTGTTTTGTGAATTTCTCTTTCAGAATCCGTGTTTTTGATTCTGAATTTCAATTCATCTTCATTAATTTCATGTTTACCAAATTAATCGAAGATCTGAAACCCTAGAAAATGTCTACGGAAGGAAATCCTGAAAACGGAGAAGGTGTTCGCACAAATCTTCCTCCTCCTGATTTTTCTCTCAATCCCGCTAGCTTTTATTATCTTCATCCCGGAGAAAATCCGAGCCTTGTGTTGGTTGGACAGTTGCTTGATGGAAGCAATTATCACTCTTGGAGTCGCGATTTCAAACGTGCTCTTCGTGCTAAAAATAAATTGGCGTTCATCGATGGATCATTGTCAACTCCAATTCCTACGGATATCAACCGTCCGGCTTGGGATCGCTGTAATACTATGGTCTTCCAGTGGATTACTCGGTCTATTACGCCGTCTATTGCTTCCAGTGTTAACTTCTTTGAGTCTGCTAGAGATGTTTGGGTAAATCTTAATCAGCGTTTTTCTCAAGGTGATTCTCTCAAAATCTCTGAATTACAAGAAAAGTTGTTTAATTTTGCACAGGGATCTTTATCTGTAACAGATTACTACACGAAAACGCATCGTTTATAGACTTTGTTAAGGTGCTGTCAGGAGATGGCACCAAACTTATTTAAGGGTGGAGTCGATGGTCTAGATGTTTAGATTCTAGATTCGCTCGACTCCCGAATCATGAGCTTACTATGCCCTATGTACTAGTTTATTCAAACTAGCCATATACACCAATCTGCCAGAAGGTATTATTGATATCGCCTATGACCGTTTTATGTTGGCTTTAAAAGTATCATGACCAGCTGTAGTTTACTAAATGCTGACTCTACTTAATTTCTTAAGCCTTTTGAAAACACCTAATTATCCATACATTTTTCATTCCTTTTTTCTTGAGATGAAGTATAAATTTGTTGCTAACATTTTAACGAAAATGCATACCTATTTTTAACCTAAAAAATAGTAAAAATTTATTCATATTGTTTCCAACGTGAATAATGGCAAATACAAGATTGTTCTGTCAGAAGGTCAACTTTACACCTGCGTGTATAATATATTGCACGATATGAAGTCTAACTACACCAGAAAATCTAACTACACATTTGTGGGTAATTTTTTTCAATCCTATTTCATTTCTAAGCCAATTTTTTTCAAAGTAAATAGATTTTCTAGTGTGTATTGGGGGGTGAGCATCTTGCACTCCAACCCCCAATTTCTCGGAGATATGGGTCGGAACCATCCATAGTAAGAGCGGTTCCGGATATGCTCAAGGAATGGGGGATGCTGGCTCCCCTGTCTATGCCCCTACACCTAAAACAATTTGGACCTAGATAAAGGCCTAGTCAATGATTACTTGCAATGCAAAAAAAAAATTAAGGAAAATTACAAAATTGGGTCAAATGGGAGACCCATTTACATATTTAACCCATTTGCTCAATCTACTACATATCTAGACTGTTTTTGTATGACTTTCCTAAAATACCCTCAATATGTTTGTAATTTTACGGCGCGGCTGTCTCCCTCGTGTATGACTTCGTAGATTCTAGCATATGCGAAGCCTGCGAAGCTAATGTTTGGTTTAGTTGATGATTTTAATTAGAAGTCTGGATGTGTTTTGAACAAAATTCGCTAAGTGATATATAACAAAAAATGTCAAACAACAATGGATTCTAACATTAAAATCATAACAATATCAAAATTTACAACAAGATTCCCACAATAAACTTCTAACAAATCACTTCAAAGTGAACGTGATGAATCTGGATGGAAATTTCTCCCTGGACTGGAAGTCCAGACTCTTTGGGATAATAAATGGAAGTCCAGACTTTTTGGGATTGACGTTTCTCATGGTGCACACCAAGATTGGCACAATCTCTCCTAACGAATCATTTTAAAGTGAATGTTGTTGGTCCCGTGTGATTAGTTCCAAGAGGGGGGGGGGTTAGGAACTAATGAAACTTTTTCGCTAATTAATCTTGCTGACTTGATAATTTTAGTGAGTTTATTAACTCAGTTTTGGTCAGCTTGGCCGATCTTAGTGTGAGACAGCTTTAGTCAGATGTTGACTAAGATTGTTTCACTTGTGAGTTGGGAATTGACACTTTTGTGGTCAGCTTCCAACTCATCACTCTAATTTTACTCAGTGTCAGCTTTAAACAGTTTATATGCTGAGTAAGTATAACAAACAACACATGCACATATATATATATATATATATATATATATATATATATATATATATTAAGAGAGTTAGAAATTACTCAGTATGACTTATCCTGGTTCGGCCTCTCCGCCTACATCCAGTCCCCAGACTCCTCCGGGCTTTTAGAATCCAATACTGAGCTCTTTAAAGGTAGAGCACAAACCGGTTACAAGGCAGTTGAATATGCAAGAGTACCTTCCTCTATTCGTTTACTCAACTCCTACTAAGTGCTACAACCCAGCACCTAGATTTCTCTACCACTGAGTACTTAATACCGAGTACTCAGCACCACACTCTCAATATTACAATTGAAAACAAACTTGTTCTTTTTCAGATAAAGAACACTTTAGATGATTACAAACAATCAATCTATCATTTACACAAGGAATAGAAAGTTGGTGTAAGATATCTTTCTTGTTTTTGAGTGCTTTGAATTTGTATCTTTCTCACTTGTATTTTCTGTATGAATCGGCAATGATCCAAGAGGATTGCTTGTCCTTTTATAGTTGTATTTTGAGGATCAAATGATTTGAATTTGATTTGTCCGTTGAGTCCAAAACGGCTCTTTTGGGGGACAAATTTCTGGTCAGCTTCAGATGTGCAGGCCAATCTTGTTTTCTGATTTCTTCAGATGTCAGGCTTGTCTTCTTCCTATAGGCTTTGTCTTCTTGCGGCAGTTTGTCTTATAGCAACTAACAGTTGACCTATTCATCTCGGAATTTGGCTTTTGCGTAATTCCAAGGCTTCGATTATTGGTGCAGACAGTTGTTGGATTTGTCTTTTAGCTAACGGATCATGTATGCTGTCCTGAAGATCACTCAGTATTACTTCGATAGTTATTGTCTTTGATTGTCATCAAATCTCATACTGAGTTCTTTTTCACTCAACTTCCATGGTCAGCTTCGTTCTGCAAGATCTAGTTCTGAAGCACACTTCTTTTATGCTGAGTTTCGTTCCACTCAGCTTCTTTGATCAGCTTTATTCTTAAGCTGTTATTTTGAAGATGACTTATCTACCCAGCTTGTGTTGTGTTCTCATGCCGACTTTGTCCTGTCTTAATTTTATTTCCTTTTGCATTTATATTTATACTCAATATTGAACAAACGAATTAGTACAATTAAATCAAAGCACTTAAATTTAATTGTCTCTTAATCACGGATTAAACTTAAATGATTTTGTCAAATCAAAATCTTGTGGAAAGGTGTTTCAACAAACTCCCCCATTTTGATGTTGACAAAATATTTAATTTATGGAACTCAGTATTGAAATTCTCATGGTTGAATTACTTTTTATTCTTCTGAAATTACTCCCCCATAAGGGTTGCATATCTTGTCTTAACTTAACTGTAAACCTTCTAAGATTTAATTGAGTAATAAGGGAAGACATGTTTATACTGACTTAGTTCAACTCTAGACCTTCTAAGATCTAATTCAGATGAGCCTAGGTCAACTTTCAGAAGAGTTCAATGTTTACTCAGTTTGATACATGAATGGTTTTGGTATCAGAGGTTATGTGTGGATGTATCAGAGTTAATGTGTACTGAGTTAATGTGTACTGAGTATATCTTTAATTTGAATTCGTTTATTCAATTTTAGACAGATCAACATATAGTATAATAGTAAGCATCACTTATGAAAAACAATGTGAATGAAAAGATGCTTAAGATGATATAAATGGTCAGGATACAAAATACACAAGTCAATTTCTGAAAGCGAATCTATTTTCTATTGATTTGAGCTACCCCTTTTCCTTTGTCTTTTCTCTTTTGCTGACTGCCTGAAGTTTCTCCTGCCTTTGGCTGAGTTCCATCAGCTTCTGCTTTCTCCCCCATTTTGCCACCATCAGGTAGAGGAGGGATGAAGGTTTCATTGAGAGCAGCACAAGTCAGCTTGACCGAATACGCCTTGAGACGTTTCGTGCTTTCAAATAACCCATCAAGCACTGGGACTCCATCATCCAGAACTGAACCAGGGACTCGAACAGATGCGCTGATCATGCTGAGTATGTATTCCTATGATTTAGTTAGCCATGATATTGCATCAGTTAGCTGGGCATAATATTGATGGTACATTCGAAGTACAGCCTTGTCGTAAATGTCACGCTGAGCGTTTGTGTGACGCACATGTCGAAATAAGCTTTGAGTAGTTTGTAGGATAGTATTGGTTTTGACCAAGTCAGTTTCCATTTCCTCTTTACTCAGGTTTAGAAGACGGACAGCTTCGCTAATTTCATCCATCGAACATTGGGAAGTTGAGGAGAGAAGTTCACGAGTGCCAGTCAGCTCAGAAGTTAACTTGGTAAAATAGTGACTTAACTCAACAGATGTAGCATAGCCCATGTTGACTGCAGGTAGAGCGTTGATTTATCCCTGAAGTGAATTCATATGATTCACCATCATCAATTGCAGTTCGGCCAGCTTGACAATAGATTCTTGCCTGGGTTGCTGGGCTTGGACCGTGGTCATGACACTTACTAAATCTTTGAGATTTTTGATCTCATTGAGAAGCTGAGTGACAGTCGAGAATTCTTGTGATTCAGCATTTGCAGGTCCAGCATGGTTGGCATGAGAAGAGTGTAAGTTCTGGAGAAGAGTTTGAGCGGAGTCAATAATGCGACGTCCAGACTCGGTTGCATGAAGATAGGCAAATTGTGCCTCAGGATTTAGCTCAGTGGCCGGGATTCTAGTAGCACCAGATGGAGGAGGTGTTTGGTGCTGTCCTTGAGTGGAAGTGCCAGTATGGTCAGCAGCTGGACTTTGATTTTGATTAGCAGCAGGAACTGACTGCTCAATATTCTGCGAAATGTGATGGGAAGGAGGTGGATCTACAGAGATATTTACCTGCTCAACATGGACTTGAGTTGGTACAGGAAGAGGCACCTCAGGTTGAGCAGGATTTTCCTTAGCTTGCTTGTCTCCTTGAGCAGCTAGGACTTCGAGCTCTTGCTCGGCTTGGTTTGGATTTTCTAGAGTCTTGGCGTGTTGCTCAGTATGAGTAACAGAGGCTTGTTTTTCCTGTGTAGAGGACTCAGTATGCTTTGAGAAGAACTTAAATTGTAGATCCGTGAGGTCAGTGATTTGATCCCTCAGAGGCGAATCATCCAGGAGGTCAATGACTGGAGATTTGTAGGCCTTCTTCTTAAGCCTTTTCAACTTTTTGGTCTTTGGAGGAGAAGGGTCAGCAGGAATGGAATCAAAAGATGACTCTACCCCGAGATCAGTGTTGAGGCCTTCCATGACTATTTCTTGCTCTATGAGCTCAGCATCAACTGTCTTACTCTATACAGCTGGATTTTCAACTTGCTCAATATTCCCTGTTTGTTCTTGCTCAGCATGAGCTTCTTGATGTTGCTCAACATCCTCATCATTATCATGCTGACCTGCATTGTTTCTTAGTTCTTCTGCTTCTTGATCAGCAGGGATTTGCTCAAGGTCAATCTCTTGGCTTCTCACGAAGTGAGAATCATCAGGAACCTCAAAGCCAAGAGGGACATCATCAATTGGACTTGGATCAGAAATTTTCTTTTTCTTCTTCAGAGGGGTTTCCTCACTTTCCAGATCATCAGGCTCATCTTGCCTCTTTCTTTTCTCTGCTGACTTACCCTGCTCAGCATCAACTTTCTTCCCCTTTGAGACAATCCGGAGTTTCTTTGGAACAACATCAACATCTTTTGAGCTGGTTTGGATTGCTTTCCGTTTCTTCTTTTGCTTGGTTTGATCAGCAGGTTCAGCTATGGCGATGTTCTCTTCCTGAGGTAGCTCATCATCAACTTCCTCCTCGATTTCCTCGATGACCCCTTTTCCCTTCTTGGGCTTGATGGGTTGGTTATATACTAACCCAAACAACAAGGCAGCCGTGATTTCAGTTCCCCAGGTTTCTGTTTCATTAATCAAGTCGATTTGATGATCTTCGAGGATTCTGGTAATAAGAGAACCCAGCCTGAGCTTGATAGTACTCCGTTGAAGTGCTCCTACTAGAAATATGGGCATATTGAGAGGGCTGTAGGTCAGCATGTGCCAAATGAAGCACTGCTCGAAGTTTGAAGCTGATGATGCTGAGTTGATTTTTGGGAAGATGAAGTTAGTCAGGAGATAGTGAGCCATCTTTTGATTTTGACCCATGCATGTACTGGGTATTTGTCCTTTGTGTTTCGCTGGTTTACAGAATGTTGCACCGTGGTCAAGCTTTTCTTTAGTAGTTCTGAATTTCGTTCCGGTGTTTGGCAGATTTAGTAGGGTTGCGAGATAGGATGGGGTAATCGTTATCTTCTTACCTTTGATGTGGGTTACCAGATGGTCATCATCATTTCCATCAACACAGAGGTTGGAGTAAAATTCCCGTACTAACCTAGGGTAGGTTCTACCAGGAAGTGAAAAGAGTCCAACCCATTCATTTTTCTCAATCCATTCACAGAATGGTTGCTCATCTGTTATGAAGCTCGGAGAGAACCATCGACATCAAAGAACCTCATGATTCTTTACGCTCGGGTACACTTTAGCAAAGAATTTTTCATTGGGCTGCTTGTCCTTCTTTTTCTTCTTCTTCTTTGAAGAGGTTGCGAGGTCAGTTTTAGGGTTCTTGTTTGGGGTTTGGTCATGCTGACCCTGTTCTTTAGTGGGAGTCTCGCTATACTCCTGCTGAGGAGGAGACTTAGGGTTTTCATCGGTGTGGTCGTCGTTGTAACCACCACCAGAGAGATTTTGGGAATCCGTCATGATTACGAATTCTTTGAGAGGATTTTGGGTTTTTTTAGAGAGAGAAATTTGAATGCCAAGAATTTTGAGTGTAAAGAGTTCTAAGTGGGAATTCTTCCACTATTTATAAAGGTTCGGATTGATCTTATTCATTGAACTAGCCGTTTTACCTCGAGATGATCAACCGACAGACATTCTGGCATTTATGACACGTTCGGCGCATGGGTTTTCTAATTATTTCTTACGTTATCCTAGGTGGCTATTTAATACGTGTGCTAGCATTTAATGTTTAATTGAGTTTCACTCAGTATTAAGAATGTCAGACGTTTGAGATTCTGAGTAGTCAGTTTTACGTAGGGTAGTTGTTTGTGAGCTTAGTAACTTAGCTTAGGATAATCACTTAGCATGTGTGTCTACTCAGCATAGGGTGATTTCATGTCATTTTTAACTCAGCATGCAACAGTTACTAATTTATCACAGATCACTCAGCATGGTAATCACTCAACATTCAATTAAGCACATAGAATTATTGAAGAGGATTAGACATACCGATAGCTTCCCTCAATATGTTAAATTGCTCATGAGCCAAGGGCTTCGTAAAGATATCCGCAAGCTGTTCATTTGTTGATACATAGGTCAGCTTGATCTCACCCTTGAGTACATGATCTCTGATGAAGTGATGTCTTATGCTGACATGCTTCATCCTGCTGTGTTAGATTGAATTCTTAGATAAGTCAATGGCACTCTTGTTGTCATATTTGACCTCTATTGTTTCTGTTTTGACACCATAATCCTCAAGCTGTTGCTTAATCCATAGGACTTGGGCCACACAGTTTCCAGCAGCAATGTACTCAGCTTCAGTTGTTGACAAGGCCACTGATGACTGCTTCTTACTAAACCACGAAACCAGACAGCTTCCTAGGAAATGACATCCTCCTGAAGTGCTTTTTCGTTCTAGCTTATCTCGCCCATAGTCAGCATTAGTATATCCAATCAGTGTGAAGTCACTTGTATTTGGATACCATAAACCTGCATTAACTGAGCTCTGCAAATATCTGAAAATTCTTTTTACAGCTATTAAGTGAGATTCCCTAGGGTCAGCTTGATATCTTGCGCGATAACATACTGAGTATTGAATGTCAGGTCTACTAGTAGTAAGATAGAGTAGAGAGCCTATCATACCTCGATATAATTTGCTATCTACAGACTTACCTTTTTCATCAGCACAAAGGACAGTGTCAGTACCCATTGGGGTTGATATGGGTTTACATTCTTCCATATCAAACTTCTTTAGCATTTCTTTGGCGTACTTAGACTGACTAATGAAGATGTCATTCTTACCTTGCTTGATTTGAAGTCCAAGGAAAAAGTTGAGTTCGCCCAAGATAGACATTTCAAACTCAGTTTGCATCTGTTTACTAAACTCTTTGCACATAGAATCGTTAGTAGCACCAAAAATTATGCCATCTACGTAAATTTGTGCAAGTAGGGTATTTTTACCCTTTTTCTTAATGAACAAGGTTGTGTCAGCTTTGCCTCTGACATAATTCCTGGTCAGCAGGAAGTTGGTCAACCTCTCATACCAAGCTCTTGGAGCTTGCTTTAGGCCATATAGGGCCTTTTTGAGTTTATAAACGTGGTTTGGAAATATTGGATCTTCAAACCTAAGAGGCTGACTAACATATACCTCTTCGTTTATAAAGCCATTAAGAAATGCACTCTTAACATCCATTTGATATAATTTAAAGTTCATAAAACTAGCATAGGCACACAGTATACGTATAGCTTCTAACCTAGCAACGGGTGCAAAGGTTTCACCGTAGTCAATGCCCTCTTGCTGACTATAGCCTTGGGCTACAAGTCGAGCTTTATTTCTGACAACGTTGCCTTGCTTATTTAGTATATTTCTAAAGACCCACTTAGTTCCTATGGTCTTTTGATTCCTAGGTTTAGGTACTAAATCCCATACCTCATTTCTTGTGAATTGATCAAGCTCTTCTTGTATAGCGTTGATCCAATATTCATCGTGCTCAGCATCAGCGAAATTCTTTGGCTCATGCATTGAGACGAAGGCAACATTGCTGAGATACTTCCTAAGATGATCTCTTGTCATCAGCTTGTTGTCAGCAGCATCAAGAATGGACTTCTCCGAATGTCCTCTTGGGATTTTTATTTCTTTGGGCAATGTTGAGTTGTTTGGAACAGGTGTTTCTACAATCTCTGCAGGAATAGATTGGTCAGCAAAGGTTATTTCAATTTCTTGCTTACCTTTGGTCAGCCCTTGTATTGATGACTCAGATGCTCCATTTTGGTCAGCGGAAGCTGAGCTTGGTTCATCTTCCTCGAGCTGAGTTGACTTTCCTGCAGGGTCAACTTCATCGAACTCAATATGGACAGACTCTTCTACAACTTGAGTTCGTTTATTATACACCCTATATGCTTTACTGTTAGTTGAGTACCCTAAAAAGATCGCTTCGTCAGCTTTAGCATCAAATTTTGCAAGATTATCTTTTGTGTTGAGTATAAAACATTTACACCCAAAGGCACAAAAGTAGCCAATGTTGGGCTTTCGTCCTTTCCAAAGTTCATATGGAGTTTTCTTAAGAATAGGTCTAACTAAAGCCCTATTGAGAATGTAGCATGCTGTGTGGACATCTTCACCCCAGAAATACTTTGGAAGCCTATTTTCACTCAGCATTGTCCTAGCTATTTCAACAATTGTTCTGTTCTTCCTTTCAACAACCCCATTTTGTTGAGGTGTTCTAGGAGCAGAGAAATTGTGGTCAATACCACTGGCTTCACAGAATTCATCAAACTGTTGGTTTTTTAATTCTCCACCATTGTCACTTCTAATATGAGCTACTCTTAGGTCTTTGTCATTTTCAAGCTTTTTAATCAATGTGGTGAACATCTCAAATGTTTCATCCTTGCTACTCAGCAAGATGATCCAAGTGTACCGAGAGAAATCATCTACAATAACTAAGGAGAA
Organism: Euphorbia lathyris; assembly: GCF_963576675.1. Taxonomy (NCBI): domain Eukaryota; kingdom Viridiplantae; phylum Streptophyta; class Magnoliopsida; order Malpighiales; family Euphorbiaceae; genus Euphorbia; species Euphorbia lathyris. The sequence goes on from NC_088915.1 coordinate 61,568,646, forward strand.
TTTCTTACTGCCCAAGCTGAGTGGCTGGACAGGTCCGAAAAGATCCAAGTGTAGTAATTCCAATGGTCTCTTGGTTGAGACAATATTTTTACTTTGAAATGACTTCTTAGTTTGTTTACCTTGCTGACAAGCATTACACAATTGATCTTTTTCAAATTTAAGTTTGGGCAATCCCTCAACTAGTTGCTTTCTAGCTAATTTGGCAAGAAGGTCCATGCTTACATGACCAAGTCTTCTATGCCATAGCCAGGAGTTATCCTCTTTAGACACTAAGCATATATTTTTAGAAAACTGTTTTTCTAAACTCAGCATGTATACACTGTCTATACGAGGGGCAATTAAAATCAATTCGTTTGTTTTTCCCTCGAGTATTTGACACTGAGTATCATCAAATACAACCTTTCTGCCGCTCTTGCAAAGCTGAGCTACACTCAGCAGATTGTATTTGAGACCTTTAACTAAGAAGACTGACTCAATAGTAAGGTTGCCTCTGATAGTACCTGAGCCGACTATCTTACCCTTCTTATTGTCTCCAAAGCTTACACTTCCACCTCGTTTAAGCTCTAGTGTGATGAATTGAGTTTCATCACCAGTCATGTGCCTCGAGCATGCGCTGTCTATATACCACAGTTTTGATTTCTCCACGCATCTCAGGCTCACCTGCATTTTAGACTATTCATCTTTAAGTACCCAATTCTTTTTGGGTCCTCGTTTGTTAGCATAAACAGGTGCAAAGTCATATTTTAGTTTGTGACGACATACTTTTATAGTGTGGCCACTTTTACCATAGAAGTCACAGTGAATTACCCTTTGAGGGTGATGTTGAGTGTGGTCAGCATTATTGTGCTGAGCATGCCAACATACCTTAGTGGTATGTCCTTTCTTTCCGCAGAAGTCGCATTGGACAATCCGCTTATTGTACCAACACACTTCTCTTGTGTGCCCCTTTTTCCCGCAACAGTCACACTGCGTGAACTGTTTATGCTGACTAGTACTTGAATACTCAGCATGGGATTTATTTTTATTTGAGCCTCTTATTTGGCTCTGTAGGGTAGTGACATCCTTTTTCAGTTTCTTTGAATCTATTTGGACCTTCGAGACAAACTTATTCTATGTTACTGTGCAAAGTTGAATTGTCTTGGAGAAGATATCGGAGGTCACTGAGCTTGACCTCTTCAATCTCATCACACCGCCTGCTGAGTGCCTTTACTTTCTTATTGCACTTTTTAGTTAGCGCATATAAATCACTCAGGGCGTTTATCATCTCATTTCTAAGCAAAAGTAAGGATGTTACCTCATTATTGTGTTCCTCCTGGTCAGTTTCATCAGAGAGGCCAGCTTGCTCAGAATAAGTGCGGTCAACATCATCGGCCATGAAGAATATATTTGCTGTTTCATTTGCATCAGCTTCTGATGAGGTTGACTCATCACTGTCACTCCATGTGGCTACCATAGCCTTTCTGCTGCCCTTCTTGTCGTTCTTCAGCATGGGACAACTTGACTTGATGTGCCCAGTTTGGTGGCACTCGAAACATGTGACAGGCTTTGAGCTGTCCTTCTTATATTTGTTGTCGCTGGGCTCAGCCATGTATTTGTCATTTCTTCTGGATGGCCTTTTGCTGTTCCTATCATTCTTCCTGAACAACTTCTTCATCTTCCTGGTGAACATTGCCATTTCCTCATCATTAGATGAGTCAGCTTCAGTGGAGTCAGCTTTCATGACAAGTGATTTTTGTTTCTTGTCTTCTGACTTCTCTTTTTCTTCAAAGTTTTTCATTGATATCTTATGAGTCAGCAACGATCCGATCAGCTCATCGTACTTATACGTAGTCAGGTCCTGAGCTTCCTCCACTGCAGTCTTTTTGGCCTGCCAGCTTTTGGGAAGACTTCTCAAGATCTTCTTCACCTGTTCTTCCTCGGTGAAGTTCTTTCCAAGTCTTTTCAGCTCATTTATAATGTTGGTAAATCTAGCGTTCATTCCCGAGATGTCCTCATTATCATTCATCTCGAACAACTCGTATAATCTCATATGCTGATTTACTTTTGATTCCTTGACCTTGCTTGTGCCTTCGTAGGTTACTTCAAGCTTTTTCCAAATCTCTTGTGCTGACTCGCAACCTGAAATCTTATTGTATTCTACAGCATATAAAGCACAGTGAAGCATATTGATAGTCGAAGCATTATTTTGAAGTTTGCTAAGGTCATCTTCTGACCACTCAGTTTCACTCTTAACAACTTTCTCATTGTTAACAGTTTTATATGGCACGTATGGGCCTTGAACTATTGCAAGCCATGCACTCATGTTTGTGGCTTGAATAAAGTTCTTCATCCTATTCTTCCAGAATGTATAATTGGATCCAAAGAATAGGGGAGGCCGACTAATTGATAATCCCTCAGGGAGTATCTGTGTTGTTTGGTTCCCGAGAAGGAAACGAGTGCTGTTCTCAGCCATTTATCGGGATAAGCTCAAGATAGTTATATCTTTGAGTAGTGAGATTAGGCCCCGTTTGATTAGTTCCAAGGGGGGGTTAGGAACTAATGAAACTTTTTCGCTAATTAATCTTGCTGACTTGATAATTTTAGTGAGTTTATTAACTCAGTTTTGGTCATCTTGGCCGATCTTAGTGTGAGACAGCTTTAGTCAGATGTTGACTAAGATTGTTTCACTTGTGAGTTGGGAATTGACACTTTTGTGGTCAGCTTCCAACTCAGCACTCTAATTTTACTCAGTGTCAGCTTTAAACAGTTTATATGCTGAGTAAGTATAACAAACAACACATGCACACACACACACACACACACACACACACACACACACACACATATATATATATATATATATATATATATATATATATATATATATATATATATTAAGAGAGTTAGAAATTACTCAGTATGACTTATCCTGGTTCGGCCTCTCCGCCTACGTCCAGTCCCCAGACTCCTCCGGGCTTTTAGAATCCAATACTGAGCTCTTTAAAGGTAGAGCACAAACCGGTTACAAGGCAGTTGAATATGCAAGAGTACCTTCCTATATTCGTCTACTCAACTCCTACTAAGTGCTACAACCCAGCACCTAGATTTCTCTACCACTGAGTACTTAATACCGAGTACTCAACACCACACTCTCAATATTAAAATTGAAAACAAACTTGTTCTTTTTCAGATAAAGAACACTTTAGATGATTACAAACAATCAATCTAGCATTTACACAAGGAATAGAAAGTTGGTGTAAGATCTCTTTCTTGTTTTTGAGTGCTTTGAATTTGTATCTTTCTCACTTGTATTTTCTGTATGAATCGGCAATGATCCAAGAGGATTGCTTGTCCTTTTATAGTTGTATTTTGAGGATCAAATGATTTGAATTTGATTTGTCTATTGAGTCCAAAACGGCTCTTTTGGGGGACAAATTTCTGGTCAGCTTCAGATGTGCAGGCCAATCTTGTTTTCTGATTTCTTTAGATGTCAGGCTTGTCTTCTTTCTACAGGATTTGTCTTCTTGCGGCAGTTTGTCTTATAGCAACTAACAGTTGACCCATTCATCTCGGAATTTGGCTTTTGCGTAATTCCAAGGCTTCAATTATTGGTGCAAACAGTTGTCGGATTTGTCTTTTAGCTAACAGATCATTCATGCTGTCCTGAAGATCACTCAGCTTTACTTCGATAGTTATTGTCTTTGATTGTCATCAAATCTCATACTGAGTTCTTTTTCACTCAGCTTCCATGGTCAGCTTTGTTCTGCAAGATCTAGTTCTGAAGCACACTTCTTTTATGCTGAGTTTCGTTCCACTCAGCTTCTTTGATCAGCTTTATTCTTAAGCTGTTATTTTGAAGATGACTTATCTACTCAGCTTGTGTTGTGTTCTCATGCCGACTTTGTCCTGTCTTAATTTTATTTTCTTTTGCATTTATATTTATACTCAATATTGAACAAACGAATTAGTACAATTAAATCAAAGCACTTAAATTTAATTGTCTCTTAATCATGGATTAAACTTAAATGATTTTGTCAAATCAAAATCTTGTGGAAAGGTGTTTCAACAAATGTGTCAATCTTGAGGAAAATTTCTCCATATACAGGAAGGAAAGTCATCTCCCCTGCAGCCCAGTACGCCGCCTTCCAGAAAGGGATGTTATGTATTCAACCACCTTCTGAAAAAATTAATCGTGTTAGGCAGAAAAAAGGACAATTTGGCTTCACGAAATGAGGATTAGCAAAGCATGCGAATGTAAATGTCAAGGAAGAGGATGATTTTACTTAGCGAATCGATGCTTTCGCGAAGCCTGCGAGGTCTGAAATGTGACAATCTACGTCACATATCGATCCGTTCGCGATGTCTGCGAGTGAAATCATGAACTATTCTACTCGCAGACTTCACGAAATAATTGATTCGTTAAGAAGATCATTCCGTTTCAGGTTCTTTCTCATCGCATATCTTTGTGAAATCATCGATTATGCGAAGTGATTTTCTGGAAAAATGAAAAACGCAGAGAAAACAGTAGATACTTACATTTTTCACGCCTTTTACCCTTAAAATCGACAATAAAAATATGATAAACTGTGAAAAATGATGAAAATAACGTAGAATAATCATTTCTTCGATGATCACAAGAAGAAAGAAACCAAGGAAGAAGCAGGAAAAGGAAGATGAAAAACCATGGCTTCGTTTTCTAAGATTAGGAAGATGAAGAATCAAGAGATGAAGAGAGGAAGAAGAGAAATACGTTGTGATGTGGAGACATTGTGCAGATTTCGTGCAATTTAAAGGAAGAGAGGAAGATAAAAGGTCTGAAAATCATTTGGGGAAGAGCAGCGGGTTCGCGTAACCGGAAAGGAGAATGGGGAAGATGAAATGGTAAGGGTATTTTGAGAAGTCATACAAAAACAGTCTAGATATATAGTAGGTTGAGTAAATTGGTTAAATATGTAAATGGGTCTCTCATTTCACACAATTTTATAATTTTTCCAAAAATTAATGTAGTCACTCTTAAATATTATTTAATCCTAGCTGCGCTAAAACGACTTGGTCTTAAGTTAGGTAAAAAGAATTCATAAGATAATGATTTTATAAAATTCCTTGAGACACAGTGAAAATATAAAATTTAAATACATATAAAAATTACATATATAATTAATAGGATAAATAATTATAAGGTCACTGTGTTTTTACGTAATACACTAGTTAGTTCATGTGTTCTTAGAAATAATTATATAGTCCCTCAGTTTTTAGTTCCGTCAACTCTTTAGTCTTATATTTAAGTGAATGGTCAAATTAGACTAAATAAAATTTAAAAGACCAAAATTACCCTTTACTATATATATGTTTTAATAATAAACTATCCATTTTTCCAATTTTATGTTTTTTTATTATAATAATAATCTCTCCAATATTAGTATTGTTTTATTAATTTTCATATAGTTATAGATTTTAATTTATAGTGTAGAACTTATTCATTAAGAAATAAATATTGTAAAAATTATTAAAATTGGAGTAGAACAATATAAAATTATAAAAGTGACCTTTTTAAAAGAATAAGAAATATAGTTTTCTTTTTATAATTAATATACACCAGTATAAGAATTTTGGTATATATATAATATACAAACTTCATTAAAACTATTTAGATTAAATTTGAAAACTAAAAGATAAGTTATTTTATTTTTATAATTAGGGGCAATTTTGTACTTTCATATATAAAATAAATAATGGGACTAAAGAGTTGATTAAAGTAAAACCTAAGAACCTTATAATAATATGATGGACCTACTAGCGATTTAAGCAAAAAAAATAGGGACCTTATAATTATTTACCCTAATTAATAAAATAAAGCACTTCCTAAACAACTTTTATTTTAAATTTTATACTTTTCTCAAATATATAGTCAATTGTTTCTTCTTTTATTTTAAATTTTATACTTTTCTCAAACACTTTAAGCCTATTTTTAATAATGAGATGTCATATATTCCTATTAGGCAAAATGCATCATTTGGTCTCTGATCTTTCATATTTTGGTTCATTAAACCCTTAATCTTTATTTGGATACATTAAGCCCTTGATAATTTATTTTTTTGTCTCATTAAGCGCTTGATGACCAAATTAGTAAATTGTGAACATCTAATTCTGTTAAAAATACGTTATTAACTTCATATGTATTTGAAATTATTAAAAAAATATTTTTTACAGTTTGAATTAAAGTTTTTACAGTTTTTCTATAACCACATTACACATTCAAAACTGCTCTCAAACAGTGAAAAAATACAAATTTTGGATATAGGTGCAATGAATAACAGTCTGTTAACCGAATTAGATGTTCACAACTTACTAATTTGGTCATCAAGGACTTAATGAGACAAATTTTTTTTTTATCAAGGGCTTAATATATACTATTCTATTTAGAATTGGTTCCTATTAAAACGAATATGTACATTACTTATATATCTAATTAGGATTAGTCAAACTCAAACCGTGGAATAAAAACAAACTGTGGTATAAAAACAAATTGTCGTTGATAGTTGATTCGACACTAATATCTTAACAGTAACCACTAAAATTCTCAAGAATTTTGGTAATGTAAAAATCAAATTTTCATTAAATCAAAAGCTCATGTTACAAACAAAATTATTCCATAAATAGGTAAAGAATAACATTAAAACTTTTTCCTAAATAGAATAGGAAAAGACTGAAAAAAGGAAATTTAGAGAAAATTTACAAAAATAATAAATACAATTACTGACAATTAATTGTAAATTTTTGAATTTGATGAAAGTATCCAAAACTTCACAACTTAAACAAAAATTACAAAATCGCCAGTGCATCACAAATTATATATAAAGGCCTTGAACACCTAAAAATGACATCTTTACGTGATTCTCTATTGAGTTCCGACCGCCACTCTTCTCTATTTATCCTTTTTCTTAATGTCATTTAAGCACAAAGAAATAGTAGAAGTATGCAAGAAAGAAGCAGGCGACTTGGGATCACACTACCCAGCCATGGTTCTAGCTGCAATCGGTCTAAAGAAGTATCTAGTACAGTACCAGACCCGCTTCACCGGAGACAAAAGAAGGCTGCTGGCGGAGCTCGTTGACGTGGCGGATATTAGGCCACCACCGCCGGAAAGTGGTTACCTAAATTACAAGGAAGGCGATAGAATTGATGCATATGTGAATGAGGGATGGTGGGTAGGTAGTGTTATAAGAAAAGTGGATCCTAATTATATAGTGAGATTGGATAAGGATGGTGTTGAATTGCATTCTCCTTTTTATAAAGTCCGACTTCATCTTGATTGGGAAAATGACAATTGGTCTATCATCGATTTAGGTAATCTATTGCATTTTTTTCTTCTAAAAACAATAGTGTTTTGGGTTTTTCACCGTAGCTTTTCATTAACAGTTGTTTCTATTTATTTGATGTTGATAAAATTATCTTTCTTATTTCTATTTATCATGTTTTTTAAACGTTATTTCTATCTCTATAATATTATTGCGGAAAAAATAAGATTTTATTTTTTTAAATAAATTATTGTTTTTAACTATTATAGTTATTATATTGTTATTATTTTTTTTTTTTTTTTGGTACAAAAGGAAAAGAAAAACGAATAACAACAAACTACCCAGGAATTAGCCTAGGGAAGCTAACCCCAATCCTATCTTCTAAGAGAAGATGAGAGATGAAACTAGGGGAAACAGGAAGGGTAGTAACGCCTAACGTCCCTTCATGGCACGCCGCCGTCAAGCGATCAGCAACACGATTCTGCTCTCTAAAAATGTGTCTGAACTCTACGAACTCAAAGGAGGAGCAAAGCCTTATAATAGCTTTGATGAGGTTGCGACTGTTAAGACCCATAGAATGATTCTCAGAAATCATTTTGATTGCTTCCAAATTATCAGACTCCACAGAGAGCCTCTTAACACCCAGCCTTTTAGCAAGATTGATTCCAGTAAGAATAGCCCAGAGCTCCGCAGAAAAGGAAGAACCCAACCCTAAATTCTGGGAGAACCCAGAAAGCCAGACGCCCCCTACATCTCTAAGCACACCTCCAGCCGCAATCTTACCGTTACTGAGGCAGGAACCATCAGTATTCAGCTTCACAACCCCCTCTCTTGGCCTGCTCCATCCCACGAGATGGACATCACAACACTGAGAGGCTCTGGCAAGGGACTCTCCTTTGAAACTATCGATAATAGAGAAAAGTTTTTTCGAGAAGAAATCAGCTAAGTTTGTCATAAAAACAGTTTTATCTCCAAAAATCTCCTCGTTTCTCCATTTCCAAACTTGGTGACAGATAATAGCAAAGAAAATGTCACCATGCTCCATGTATGGAAGCAACTTTCCTCTAACACCATCAGAGAACCAGTCGACCTCAGAATGTGCCATGAAGGAAGAGAAAATATGGTGTGGGAGAATTTTCCTCCAAACCTCTTTACTATTAGAGCAATCTCTAAGAGCATGGCACAAAGTCTCAACATGGCCTCTGCATCTACTGCAAGCTCCAGAATCAGCCAAGTGCCTTCTGTGCCTATCCGAATTAGTAAGAAGCCTGTCCTTAACGCCCAGCCACAGGAAACTCCTAATACGGAAAGGAACTTTAAGGGTCCAAATCGACTTCCACACATCTGAGGGAGGATCAGATCTAAAGAGAGAGAAAGCTTCAAAGGCCGATTTGCAAGAATAAACTCCATTGTTAGTCAGCGCCCAACAGTGCCTATCCAAGTCTTCCTCTTGATTACTCACCTTCACTCCCCGCATTCTAAGGAGAGTCTCAAGGCTAAAGAAAGTATCAAACTTTGACCAGATCCAGTCCCCTTCCGAGTCAACCATATCGGCAATCCTCCAGTTGCGTATATCACTAGGCGGGGGGGGAAGAACACACCTCAATTAACGGTTTATCCCCAATCCAGTTATCAAACCAGAAACTAATGGACTTACCATTCCCCACCTCCAGGCCAACTCCCAAGCAGAACTCATCAAACACAGCACTAAGTCCTTTCCAGAGGAAGGAACAATTAGCAACTCTCTCTTTCGGGCCCCCGAAGATTTTGTCTTTCCGATACTTACCACAAAGGAGGCGAACCCAAAGTTATTATATTGTTATTAATTTGTGTTTTACAATTTTATTTTTATGATTTATTTATGGATTAATTTAAAATATTTCCATATTTAAAATTTTACATACTGACATCAACAACAATTAATCACAATTTTATCAAATACTAACAATTAATCCGCAATATCAACAACTATTAGCTAATAGATTAATCAAACAAGCCTTTAGACCCAGTCATAGGATTCTTGATCTTAAGATTTTTGGTAATGTACTTTTAATTTAAGAAATGTTAAAGAAAATGTTAAAGAAAAATGTTAACGTTTTAAAACAATTTTGGATCGAAATAATACTAAATAGTGTAATTTTATGTACAGATAACAAAACTCAGGAAAAAAAGACTTACTTGAGTCCATAGGCGAAAACACTCGAGACATTAGGAGCATGCCCGTCCCTGAACCTGGACAGGAGGGGCACCTGCCCAGAGCGATGAGAGGGGACCAAATTATAGTAATGTATAGTACTATTATAGGCTTTTAAACTATACTTGATTAAATTCGAAAAAAATATACTTTGATTAAAAACATTCTAATAAGATTCTTTCCAAATTAAAAACATTCTAATTTACGTCAGATTCTTTTCAAATTTCCTACAGTTAAACATCGATAAATGAATATTCGATAAAGTAATAACCTCGATTATATAATAAATTCTTCCGGTCCCGACTTGGGCCAATGGACTAAAGTAATAACCTCGCTAAATGCATTAAGTAATAAAAAATATTTAAATCCTTAAGGGCCCAATGAAAATATAAAGTAATAATTATTAAATTACATACAATATATATATATATATATATATACCAAAATTTTTCAATCAATCAACTAGAAGTCATTTCTTCTGAAAAAAATGCATCTATAGTTGATTGTTTTTTCTTTCCACCTAAACCAAAATGAACATCATTCTTAACTTTTTGTAGTGCAAACAAAACTTCTGGTATATTTTGCTCATGTTGTAGCAAGTAGTTGTTTAAGTTGACCATTGCTTGAAAGACCTCTTTTGACGATACATTTACGACAACGCAACTATCATCTGGCTCTGGATCATTTCCATCATCATTGTTCATTATTGACTGGATAATCTTCGTCTGTAAGCGATTCCATAACTGCATCATTCTCGCTAGGATAGTTCGAAAGATGTTCGACATCCATCACATTTCTATAGCATAAATTAGAAATGACATCACTTAATCCTTGGATATCTTTATCTAATTGACCAACTTCTGGTTCAGGAACATTAGCATCCTCTAAACGAATCTTGCAATGCCTAAAACAATTTATCGATAAATGAATAATTTATTAATTTATCGATAAATGAATAATTTATTCATTTATCGATAAATAAATAATCTCTCTTAATGAATATTTTTTTCCGGTCCCAAGGATATGCATTTATAGAGGTTTTACTGTAATAAAAATGTTGGACATCAATTCCCTATCTCCCACCTAGCAATCCTAACAATATTTCTAATTTATCTCTCGCTTCATTAATCACACTCCAATCCTAAAGAATATTAAACAGTAATATTATCCCTCATCTTTAATTCTTCAGCTATATTATTGATAAGCCCAAAATATACCTAAAATATCGTTAATAATTACGTTAGTTTTGTATTAAAATCATGTTAATTATATTTATTTAGAATACTTTTACATCTATATTTGTTTCTATTGTGCAAGGTATTTAATTATTTTGAAAAATCCAAATAGAGCTAAAACGGAGCAAAAACGAGAGAGAAATCACATTTACAAGCTAAAAGGCACGTACAATTTAGAGACCGGAACAAAGAATTGGGAACCGATCTACGAACGGAGACAAAAGTCTCTGTCACGACCGAGATTCCCATCTCGATCGCGACACGCGTTTTTCATGAAACCGCGCGATTCCCAAATATTTCCAAAGCCGCGACCGAGATTCCCAAATATTTCCAAAGCCGCGACCGAGATTCCAAGAATCTCGACAGAAACAACAACTTTCCTGCACATATTTCACATTTTTTAATTCGAAACAACGCGTCTGTTCGTCCGGATAGAAGCACACTTTTTTGAACATTATGAATAGATGTAGAAATTCAGAATTAATGTTGTTCGGTTGGTTGTTCTAGTACATGGGTTTTTGTTACACAGACTTGTTATAAAGTTGCAAGTTGTATAAATAGTTTGAGATACAATATGTAGTTCTTATAGTTGTCGTTTAGAGTTCGAGTATTGTTCGAAGATGAGTTTACACTCCGTAGTGGATTCAGCGATCTCTATTTCGAGGATTCAGCAAAAAGAACCAGCGGCTGAAGCGTCCCAGGGTCTGACAAGCCTACAAAGTTTGAGGAAAGGATTGACAACCTGGAACTCAAATTAGTTAAAATGCTATCCAAGCTTCTTCTTCTCTATTAACTTGTGACGATTCACAATTCATTAATAAATTATCTTTTCAATACAATATATTGTCTACTGTTATTATTTTCAAGTTTAATCTAGCGATATTCTTTAAAGTAATAAACCGGTGTTTTCAATAAAACCCTTTTTACACAAATTATATTTCAATGGAAACTTTGTTGAACACTTAAAAGAATTAGAATTTATGATTGATATGATCGATAACTCGGCTTATCAAACATAGAACACCAATTTGATTAAGGTAGCAATCTGTTCCAACCGAAGAAAGATTATCTGTAGTTCAAAGCCCAGTAATTGAATTAATCGATAAATTGTTACATCTTAATAATTTGATCAAAGTTATAACTTGCTTTCTTGCTTTGTGTAAACAAGTCTTGAATTCTACTTTAACCTAAACATAATTTCTATAAATTGCAATCTTAACTATAACCAAAATTAGGATTAGAAACCATTAACGATTTTCTATAAACCTCGAGAAAATGAATGTAATCAAGACAATAATTTCTAGTCAAATTATCATACGTTCTCTGTGGGATCGATATTTTTATTACTACAAGCGTATGCCGTGCACTTGCAGAAATCGCCTAACAATAATCAATTTTATTCTCTAATCACTTCATTGTAAAACTTCCAATTGCTAATAACCTTTTTTTATCTTAAAAATCTTTATCAGATTATGATTTACTTGTCTTCAGAGGCAATTTGGGAGAAACACATCAAAGTCTACCAATTTCAAGAAGTTAGCCGCTAAAGTTCGTTAAGTGAGATGATTTTTAGATTGGATTTTTCATTTTTCTGTTATCATCCTTTGTATCGTGAAGAGCATAAAATCTATTAGAACCCAATATTAATATTGTTTAAATTCTTAAATCCTCAATTGTAAATGTTATTTCAAAATGGTGTAGATGTTTGGATATGGATGAGGAGAAGTTTTTTTTTTTTTGATAGAAATTGGGATGAGACAGAAATTGGGCAGGGTGAGCTCCCATGGAATGGATGGGGAGAAGTTTTTATGTAGTTTCTAGCTGATTTATTTTATATGTTTACGTGAAAATGTGAAAAATGGAAAAACAAATTTTCATGTTTTTTATTTATTTATACGGTTTCACATTTTTTTATCCTTTTTACCATTTTTCACGTAATGTTTTTCAAGATTTTCCGTTTTTGCATTTTTACCGAATTTCACATTTTTATACTTTTTGCATTTTTCATGTTTTTCACATTTTTACCGTATTTCATGTTTTTACCATTTTCACGTTTTTTTACTTTGATTTTTTTTTCCATTTTTGCATCTTTATAATTTTCTGTTTTTATTATTTTTTCGCGTGTTTCACATGAAATTTGAAATAGGTGATTGATAGATGTGAGAAGGGTAATTTTGAAATAAAAAAGATATTAGTTATGGAATAACTATTCATAGGTTAAATTACAGAATCTATTGAATACAAATTCCATGGAACACCTTGGAAAAATAATGAAACAAAAGGTGGAAAACAAATTTTCAAGGAATAACTATTCTATTCCCAATCTATTTCATGAACTTACTGACACCTTAGGAGTTCAATGTTTAGAGTTTATGATTTATAATTTAGCATATGGATTCAAAAAATTAAAGTTCAGGTTATCATTTAGAATTTAAGGTTGATAATTTAGTCATTTAGAGTTTATCATTAATTAGTACTTACATATTAATGTTAAGCTTTAAATTCATTTTTTAAATTCTTAAATGTTCAATCGTAAATTTCAAACCCTTAAAAATAAAACCTAAACAATAATGGAAAATTAGTTAGTATGATTAGTAATTTGAAAAACAATTTTAGTTTAAAAAAATTAATTGTAATACAGAAAAAGACAAAAACAAAATAGTGGTGCTAATTGTGAGAGAAATTCTACCATAGTCTCGATCTATTGGACTTTAATAATGAAAATATAACAATTATAAAACTTTATTCTTCATACCAAATCATTTCTCAATAACATAATATGCATATCATTTTTTATTAGTCGGATCCATTGCACGCGATCCACTATAAAAGTTCTCAATGAGATAGTATATTGCTGGTATATGGCAGTACAAATAAATTTTTTGTTTTACTAATGAAAACTAATTAATAAAACTATATAAAAAAATAAAAACTAAGTATTGCATATAAATGTAAATATCGTACATAAATTCCTGATGCATATTCATGAAAAGCTGGAGGAGAGGCAGACGCAGAGACGGTCGTGGAGGGTTGACCAACCCTCCGGTCTACCAAAAAAACCTCTTAAATAAGTACGTTGGTTAGCATTGCCCCTTCGCTTGCCATAGCTGGGAGCCTCTAGCCATGGCCAACGATCTTCTTCTTATTCTTTTTAATTGTGCAGATTTGACCTTAATGTAAGAAATAATATAAATCCCTAATGTTTCCAATAAAAATCAATTTTATCCTTAAATTATCGAAAGTTTGAACATGTTGCGTTGACTATTATTTAATTATCATATTGGAATATTTCAAACATTAATTTTATATAAGATATTTCAGAACAACTTTTTTTACATAAGACACATTTTCATAGGAATAAATGTCTTGAATTGTTATTCAAAAAAAAAAAGCTTTACACGGATTGAAGCCCCTCCGAACTTTAAGTTCTGGCTCCGCCACTGCATGAAAGCCATGTGGCAAAAAAAATTAATTGTGACCACGTGTTATATATGTTCGGGTGGAAAAAAATTCCATATACTATAGAGTTAATGAGACTGTTAACTCTCCATCCATTTTAGATGAAATATCACCAATTAGATAGATCAAGGGCTAAATGAGGCTAAATAATATAGATCGGAAGCCAAATGCATAAATTTTGAATAGGTTAGAGGTCAAATATTTCTTCATGCCTTAAAAATATTAGTGTAAGACTATAAATTAATTGTATATACTAATCGTTTTTTTTTCTAGTGATCCGTGCAAGAGCCTTACTAGCCCTCCATTAAGATTACGTACGAAATATTCCGTTACAATTCTTAAAGCACATTCCTAATTAATTTCTCAACTGCCTAATTTTTTTTTTTAATTTGTTGTTGCACCACCAACACAGAAGCTCTCGTGGAAAGATCTTTAGAGGCAAAAAAATCACCAATTGCACCTAATTCTGGAAGCTCACTCCATTCCGATAACCCGGATGTTTGAGGGCTTGAAACTCTATATCGTCTTCCTATATGAACATTTCGAACCGATTCGCCATCGAACGAATCATTAAAATAGTCTCTGATCCATCTTTAACAACATGTGATCTATAATTTACACGTTTATTCTCTGTAGCCATAAGTTTGATTTCATCTAACATCTTAATGTCGTACATATGATCGTCCTCCGATTCATCTATGTCCGAATGATCATATTTTGGTAGAAAATGTACAACGGTGAGCGTTACTTCTGATTGGTTTAGCAGTCGTTTGGCTAAAACTAAGGCTTCACGATCATCATTTCCTCCGAAAAATATCATACATATCGAGACATTGGACGTGAAAGATCGCCTAGATCTTTGCGGAACAATACTTCCACGGCTGAAAAATACAGCAACGGAACAAGGTGCTTGCTCAAGGACACTACAATTAACATTCCTCCAGCTAATTTCTCCTGATTCGATATCTCCATGGACGAACCATCTTCGGTGAAGTGGAAGGTGTTAGAAATATGGGATCACAAACATAAAATAGGGACGTGATTAATCACTGTCCTTAAGGAAATATTAGCCCCCACTATCAATTGCTATTGGGTTTCTGACTAAGTTTCCTCTAGGATTTCCCTAACATAAAATTAATGATAGCAATTTCACTAATTTCCCTATGAACGTATTTGAATAATTAAAACAGTCAGTGAAAAGGTATGAAGGATTGAAGATATTTATAGCCAAAAAACTGGTTGTCAAAATACAGATGTCTCCAGACAATACAGATGTCTCCAGACATTCAGATGTCTCCAGACATACATATGTCTCTAGACAATACAGATGTCTCTTAGACAAAATAAAATACAGTTTTCCTTCTTATTCTTTCCATGTGGAATTTCCACAACACCAATATTAAAGACTAATATCTAACAATCCCCCACTTAGGCTTTATGTATTGGTGTTTAAATAAATCTCATTAGAGTTATGCATAAATGTCGGTATCTTGCGATTTGGACCTCCACTTAGTGTAACACTTCAAGGAAAAACGAAATTAATGGCGGCTTGCCGCTTTTGAGCCATAATCCCTTGTGTTATACCGGAAGTATCACACACATAACTTCTATATAAACGTACGTTCATAGAAATGGTAGCACTATTATGGCCATGCGCTCATCCTAGACTTCATGGGCAATTATAAAAGTAGACCATACTTTCATTAGGAGCGGCACCACTCCTTCTGTCCATATAGGTGAAGTTCAAATACAACATATGAAGCTTCATTAAGAGTCTAAGGATCACCCTAATAATCATATACTATATAATTTATTATTATAGTTAGTATATCAATCAGTTATCAACAACTTGTTTTTACCACATTGAACCTTTACGTAGTGATAATACTATACATAGGTTGGGTTTCTGTTGTTGCTGATGTAATCATAGGTCTTAAACCAATCTCTTTGGACATTTTATATACCATGTCCCTTGGAAGTCCTTTTGTGAAAGGATCTGCCAAATTATTACAAGACTTAACATATACAACAGTTATAATCCCGTCTGATATTAACTGTCGTACATATGAATGTCTTAAGCTAATATGTCTATACTTTCCATTATATATCTTGTTATAAGCTTTAGACAAAGTAGCTTCACTATCGCAGTTCAAAGAAATGGCTGACATCGGCTGTGGCCACAACTTAATATCTAATAACATATTCCTCAGCCATTCAGCTTCTTTTCCTGCTGCTGCTAAGGCCAAGAAACAGCTCCTCCACCAAGCATAAAAATCCAACCACTTGTGGACTTACTATCGCCGATAGTATTTATCCAACTAGCATCTGAATAACCCTCAAGAACTGCTGGAAGTTTATTATAATATAATCCAAGGTTTTTGGTTCTTTTTAAGTAACCTAAAACCCTACCAATCGCTTTCCAATGTTCACGACTCGGATTACTCGTAAATCTAGAAAGTCTAGTACTATGTGATGCATACATCATACTTCCTATTGCACTAGCATACTCAAGTTGAGCAACACCTCTTCCCTCATTTTTACTAAGTTTACAAGATGAATCATAAGGGGAATTAGCCTCTTTAAACTTTAAGTGCTCAAATATATTAAGCACTTTTTCAATATAATGAGATTGACTCAACGCAAAACCCCCACTATGTTTTATAGCCTTGATACCTAAGATAGTATCAACTTCATTTAAATCTTTCATTTTAAAACATGAACTCAAATAGTTCTTTGTCTCATCAATTCCTTTCATATTGGTTCCAAAGATTAACATGTCATCAACATATAAACATATGATGACACCATAATCTTTTGTAAACTTAGAGTAAATGCACCTATCTGCTGAGTTATAAGTAAAACCATTTGATAAAATAACAGAATCAAATTTTTCGTGCCATTGTTTAGGCGCTTGTTTTAATCCATACAAGGATTTAACCAATTTGCAAACTTTATTTTCATTTCCAGGGAGAACAAAACCCTCAGGTTGTTTCATGTACACTTCTTCTTCTAAATCCCCATTTAGAAAAGCCGTCTTCACATCCATTTGATGTACACATAGACCAAAAATAGAAGCTAAAGCCATAAGTACTCTAATGGATGAAATTCTAGCCACAGGTGCATAAGTGTCAAAATAATCTACCCCTTCTTTTTGAGTAAAGCCTTGTGCAACCAATCTAGCTTTGAAAGAATTTATAGATCCATCTGTATTATACTTAATCCTGAATACCCATTTGCATCCAACAGTTTTGGACCCTGGAGGCAAGTCCGTAATATACCAAGTATTGTTCGATATCAATGAATCCATTTCATCATTGATTGCCTCTTTCCAAAAAGCTGAATTTCTAGAAGCCATTGCTTCTTGAAAAGTTTTGGGATCATCTTCTACAGTAAGTATAATTGGTATTTTATTAGTAACCCCATTTCTATTTCCTTCCACCAGAAAGAGAATAGCTTGAGAATTAATAAAATCTGGACCTAAATTCTTCTCTTTTCTAGTTCTTTCACTTCTTCTTAGTTCATTAGAAGAATCAGGCACAACTCTTTTCCCATTTGAGTTTGAAGAAATTTGCGGTGCTATTGAGGTTTCTGTTCCTGTGGAATCGCCACGAAATTTATTTTCAAAGAATTCAGCATCTCGTGATTCCACTATAACATTAGAATCCAAATCCAAAAACCTATATGCTTTTGAATTTTCAGCATAGCCCACAAAAACACTTTTCAAAGCCATTGGTCCTAATTTAGTTTTCTTAGGATCTGGGACCTTGTAATATGCAACACAACCCCACACCTTAAAGTAACTTATATTAGGTTTCCTTCCTTTCCAAATTTCATAAGGTGAAACCTTAAATTTCTTAGAAGGTACTCTGTTGTGTATATGACATGCGGTTAGCAAAGCTTCTCCCCATAAATTAAGTGGCAAATTTGCATTAACAAGCATTGCATTTAGCATATCCCCTAAAACACCATTTTTTCTTTCAGCAACTCCATTTTGTTGAGGTCTATAAGGAGCACTAACCTGATGTATAATTCCACTAGATTCACAAAAAGAAGAAAATTCTGTAGGAAAATACTCCCCACCTCTATCACTGCGTAGAATTTTAATTTTCTTATTCTTTTGTGTCTCTACCATGGCTTTATAACATTTAAACATTTCAAATGCTTGGTCTTTTATTTTTAACAAATAAACATAGGTAAAACGAGAACTATCATCAATGAAAGTTATGAAATACCTATTACCTCCTCTAGTTAAATTTCCATTAAATTCACAAATATCAGAATGAATAAGTTCTAACATTTCTGTACTTCTTTTAATTTTAGGAAATGGTTTCCTTTTCATTTTTGCTTGAACACATACCTCACATTTATCTTCATGATCATTACCATAAGATATCATTCCATTTTTAGACATATATTTCATGGTTCTATAATTGGTATGTGCTAATCGATTATGCCACAAATGAAAAGAAGTACATTCAATTGCATGCACAAGAAAATAAGCAGAATTCTCAACTTTATTAATAGACAATTTGAACATTCCATCACAGACATAACCTTTCCCAACAAATGCTCCAGCCTTAGACAAAATTATTTTATCAGATTTTATTACAGCCTTTAACCCCTTTTTACATAACATAAAACCAGAAACTAAATTCTTCCTAATTTGAGGAACATGAAGAACATTTGTGAGAATAACTTTCTTTCCAGAAGTAAACTGAATTTCAACAGTCCCGGTTCCTTGAACCTTGGAAGAGTGATGATCACCCAACAAAACTTCATGGTCTGGAGAAGAATCAATATAAGTCTTGAAGAGTCCTTTGTTGTTGCAAACATGAGTAGTTGCACCAGAATCATACCACCAATCATTGCTTATGGTAAGAGATGTCATATGCAATTCTTGGATCATACCAATTTGCAACTCATAAACCATGACAATAATTTCATTATTGTCAACATGTTCAACAACATTTGCTTTGTCCTCACTCTCCTTCTTATTCTGATTTTTGCTATCCTTCTTCTTGGGGTTCTTACAGAATCTTTTGATGTGTCCTTTTTCACCACAATTATAACAAACAACATCAGACAAATTCTTCTTAAACTTTTTGTTGTTGTTGGGATTATTCTGATAATTTCCTTTCCTCTTTTTGCCCCCCTTCTGATTATTACTGACATAATTAACTTTAGAACTAGAAGCAACATCATGTTTCTTATCACGAATTCGAGTTTCCTCTTCAATTCGTAAATGCTTCTGGATTTGTTCCAAATTAAAATCCTCAGAAGTGTGCAACAGTTTCTTTCTATAGTTATTCCAACTTGGAGGTAATTTGGCTATGATTGCCCCCACAAGTAATTTCTCTGGAATGTTTATAGTAAGATCCTTAAATTTAGAGGCCAAGATAAGAAATTCATGGACTTGGTCAAGTACAGATGCAGAATCATTCATAGTAAATTCAAAAAATTTCATAGTGATAAACTTATCTGCCCCTTGCTTTTCTGAATTATACTTTGTCTCCAGTGATATCCATATATCCTTTGCCTTTTGTACAGGAATGTACAAATCATAAAGACGATCAGAGAGATGGTTCAGAATATATCCTCTACATAGCGCCTCGTCTTCTTCTCGCTTCTTACGTTCAGCCACAATTCCATCAGTATCTTTGTCACTCGGTTCTGGAATAGATTGCAAATCAATGTCCAGAATGTAAAAAAATTTTAGAGTGATCAGAAAAAATTTCATAGTCTCCTTCCAACGAGTGAAATTCGTCCCATCAAACCGATCAAGTTTACCAGCATCACCAACATTCTTCAGCACGTTCTCCATAATATTTCCTTAAGATTGTTAGAAATATGGGATCACAAACATAAAATAGGGACGTGGTTAATCACTGTCCTTAAGGAAATATTAGCCCCCACTATCAATTGCTATTGGGTTTCTGACTAAGTTTCCTCTAGGATTTTCCTAACATAAAATTAATGATAGCAATTTCACTAATTTCCCTATGAACGTATTTGAATAATTAAAACAGTCAGTGAAAAGGTATGAAGGATTGAAGATATTTATAGCCAAAAAACTGGTTGTCAAAATACAGATGTCTCCAGACAATACAGATGTCTCCAGATATTCAGATGTCTCCAGACATACAGATGTCTCTAGACATACAGATGTCTCTAGACAATACAGATGTCTCTTAGACAAAATAAAATACAGATTTCCTTCTTATTCTTTCCATGTGGAATTTCCACAACACCAATATTAAAGACTAATATCTAACAGAAGGATCATAAGGGAAGTGTCCTTCTGAACAGCAATATTGATTATGTCTTCGTGCATTAATGGAAATGAAGAGAGTGAAGTGAAAAGTTGGATGGATACCGAATCCCATTTGTTTTTCTCATACAAATCGAAGTCGTATGTTATTTTTTGAGAAGTAAAGGTGGAAATTGACTTATGTTTTGGATGGGAAATCAAGAGTGGTACGTACTGACCGATTAGCTCGACTAAATGAAGAGCATAAATACCGATCGTCTTTTGTTTGGTCGGATGTAGTGCCTTCAGTAGTTTAATTGATGACTCAGCATTGTCTTGTCCGTAAATGCATGTAAGGATTTTGAGTTCGGAATGAGAGTTCAAATTAATGACATTCCTAGTCTGGTGGCATTCATATCTTCTTGAAGGATTATACAACTTTTTAATAATAATTGGAAGAATTGTTGCATTTAGTAACATATAAAATGTTGCTAAGGCATATACTTCTTCTTTAAATATCTGCTTCGTCAAAATCAAACACAAAAAATAAAATAAAAAATTAGTCCATTAATAATTATCAATTATTGTCGAGCAATCATTGGACTAAAAAACATAAATTTATAATGAAGTTCTAAGATTTTTTTTACTATTATGCGGAAGAAAATCTGATGTTTTTATTTTCTTGTTCCCTTATCCATCTCTCATTTAACTTCAGACTCATAATATAATTATTCTACTTTAATCCTATTAATTTACCACATTTCTGAAATTGAGTAGGAGATATGTAAGAGGATTGGAAATTGGAACAACGGATTGTCTTCCATGCTTGGCATGTGCATGTCATTATAGTTGAATTTAGTGTGAGAATTGGTATTAGAAAAAAACATATACATATCACAATAATTGATTCGTTAGGTGTAATACTCCCGGACAATCCTAAATATTTATAAATTTACGATATATATACAATTACTTACCCTATAATCTCTATTGATGGAGGCTCTAGTGAGATGGACAACGCCAGTGTAATTCAAGATGAATGCAATTGCAGCAGCTTCATTTATTGGCATCTTGAAAATCAAACATGGCACCATACAAGATGCCATTTTGACTAATGTAGCTGAAAACATGATAAACATTGTTTTTTTAATGTTGGCAAAGTTGTGGAAAATAAGGCAAAAATCAACCCTCATTATTGCTGTAGGAATGAGTATATGCATAAGCACTCCACTTGTAAAAGATCCAAACTTTTCAACCAAAGCAGATCCTAACGGAGCTCCAGCCGGTAAAGCCAATCCGATCAGAAACGGAGCCAACCCAAAATTAGAATATTTAAGAGCAATAAAAAGCACTTGAGATACAATTGCTATTGCCATAATCACATAAATTAAAGAGCTGCTCAAAGGCTTCCCTTCTGGTTTATTTTTTATCATCCAATCAACCGTTGGACGAAATATGAATACTAATGAGACTAGAAATATTAGAATTGGTAATAAATATCTCATAGTGTCTTCAACTGATTTTGCACTTAGAAACACTTGACCTATGAATACGGCTATGCCACATACGTCGGCGACTAACCCCGATGCAAGGGCAAGGCGCCCGATTTCTGTGTTGGCGAACTTGAGTTGATCAATAACATCAGCCACGACAGGGAGGCTTATATAGAGTATGATTACAGCTAATCTAGTATCTTCGAGTTTAAGTTCTGCGGGACCTTTGGGGTCAACTTTACTGTATAGAAGTGAAATTAAAAAAGGTATCGCTGTCGATGTTATACCAATTGATAGGGGTTTATTGCCTATTTTATGTACCATTCCAAGCTCCATCTTTACTGCTGCTAAAAACATGTACATACTGATGCGGACATCCTAACTGGGATCAATAATAACATGCGCCTTGGCGGATCTCCTCTCGGCGTTCCCACAGAGGTTGTATCTAAGAGGGCGGATCCCCTGGACACGCGAGCGGGGCGGATCTAGGCGTACGCCATGAGGCGTACCAACAACTACACTGGGCGGATCTCAAGTTTACTTCCTGCCGAAGGAATTCACCAACAACCTCTGACGCTCCGTACCTGCACCTCTGTACCTGTTGTCTGGGCGCATTACCTATCTTACCCTCTTATTATTAACTGTATTGTAACCCTAGTAGGGGTAGTCCCTGTCCTTTGCTTATCTTTTAGAGGTTGTATTTAAACCCTCATTTTGTAAGGATAAGGCAACTTTTATCAATCAAATATCATTTCTCATTGAGATTAAGGTTTATACCTTTGTTTATCGGGATTCACTCCTTCTAGTCCAGCTAGAGAAGAAGATCTTTGTTGGTTTACGATTAAAACCTCCATTTATCGCTTTCAATCTGTATCAGTTGGTATCAGAGCCAATCATTTCCTGACCCGAAACTTCTTTTGGCAATGGTTCAACCCCGACAACCGCAAGATTCCATGGAAACCAGTGACCGGAGATATGAGGAGCTGAGAGAGCACCTCGCGGAACAAATCCAGGCCAGCCTTGAGCGGCAGAAACAAAATGACCAACGGTTCCAGGAGCTAACCGCTTCCCTGGAAAACCTCAGATTGGAGATCCGTGCAGTGGTCAGACCAGCCGTCGGGGAGTCCGACCAGAGGAGGGAAGGAGTCCTTGAACCACGACCCCAAAGGCAACCCACGCCACCTCGACTACCATTGGCAAATGTACAACTTCCACGAATGGGTCCTAGGGATCCTGAGGTAAGAAGACCCAACTTTGTCCTTGTACATAACGCTGATAGTGATAGTGATGATTTTGAGGATATTGGGGATAATGGTGCCTTTAGAACTGTGAGGAATGGTGGTCCGATTGACGACAGACGTGTGGGTATTGCTAGGGCAGAACCAGATCTAGGGAACTTTGATAGAGATGATGCCTTTAAGCTAAAAATAGACTTACCGTCTTTTGGAGGCGAATTGGATATATAGGGGTTCTTAGATTGGTTATCGGAAGTTGAACGTTTCTTTGAGTATGCTGGTATTCCTGATGAGAGGAAAGTTAGACTGGTGGCGTATCGCCTGAAGGGTGGTGCATCAGTTTGGTGGGATCAGATGAGGGAAGAGAGGAGAAGAGGGGGCAGAGATCCGATTAGATCTTGGCTACGGATGAAGGCGATGCTGAGGGAGAGGTTCTTACCGCCGGACTACGAACAGTATATCTACAGCTCCTACAGAGGATGCTCTCAAGGGACCCGAAGTGTCTATGAGTATACTTCTGAGTTCTTAAGGCTTTCGGCGAGAGCCAACCTGTCTGAAACTGAAAGCCAAAAGACCTCTAGGTATCTAGAAGGGTTGAGATACAATATCCGGGATCGTATTGGCACACAGATGGTGGTTAGAGTACAAGATGCTAGGAATTTAGCCCTCAAGGCTGAGTCCCAACTGACCGGGAGATCCAGGAGATCCGCCACTACTGAGTATACGCCTGGAGGAAGAGATAACGTGAAGTCTTACGACAAAGGCAAGCAGGTGGCGAGTGCCAGTGGGGCCAAGGTTAACAGTGTGGGAAGGGGATCCGTTGGAGATACTAGACCATACAAAGAAGCACCTATACCACCCAAGAGTAACAATCCGTATGCAAGGCCAGCACCTTTCAAATGTTTTCGGTGCAATGAGCCAGGACATAGATCCAACGAGTGTCCTAGAAGGAAGAGCGCCAACATGGTGGAGAGGTATGAAGATGACTATGACGAAGAGGATGAAGTATTTTGTGAACCCTTGGGAGAAGATGATGAGGTGGCGGGTGAAGAGAGGTATGCCATTCATGTAGTACGGCGTTTGTTAGTCTCCAGCCGGATAGAGGGCGATTAGAGGCACCGACTATTCAGGACCCGCTGTCTTGTGAAGGGCGGGCGATGTAATGTGATAATAGATAGTGGGAGCCAAGAGAACATTGTGAGTAGCAGCGCCGTTCAGAAGTTCGGGTTGTTGGTAGAAGCGCACCCTGATCCCTACAGGGTGGGATGGATCAAGAACGTGGGCGAGTTGAGGGTGACCTAGAGATGCAAGGTACCGATTGAGATTGGTAACTATCATGATAAAGTCTATTGTGATGTGGTCGATATGGACACATGCCACCTATTGTTGGGCCGACCCTGGCAGTTTGATAACAACGCCACCCACGCCGGAAGAGAGAACACTTACAGATTTGTGAAGAATGGGGTGAAGTTTGTCCTTACACCAATGGTGAGAGAGCCAAAGGCCGACGAGAAGTCTACCTTGGTAGTCTGTCCTACACACAAATCGTTCGTCAGCGAATGTGAGGAGAGCCAGATGGTGTATGTGGTGATGGTTAAGGCGAATCACGAGGCCGCCCGAAGGGGCGAAAGAGAAATGTCGAATGAAGTGACCCGCCTACTTGGCGAGTATCAAGATCTGTTCCCCGACGAACTGCCGAGTGGGTTACCACCTTTGAGAGATATCCAACATCATATCGATCTGGTGCCTGGGGCTAGTTTGCCAAGCCTCCCACATTATCGAATGAGCCCAAAGGAGAATGATGTCATGAGACAAAAAGTGGAGGAACTCATCGAGATGGGATACGTTAGGGAGAGTATGAGTCCTTGTGCTGTTCCAGCTTTACTTACACCGAAGAAGGATGGGTCTTGGCGGATGTGTATTGACAATAGGGCTATTAACAAGATCACCATCAAGTATAAGTTCCCGATTCCAAGGTTGGATGACATGTTGGACCAACTTGGCGGATCTCGAGTCTTCTCCAAGATTGATCTCAGGAGTGGGTATCATCAGATACGAATCCGATCTGGGGATGAGTGGAAGACTGCCTTCAAGACAAGAGATGGATTGTATGAATGGTTAGTTATGCCCTTTGGGATGACCAACGCCCCTAGTACTTTTATGAGACTGATGAATCAGGTGCTTCGCCCAGTGATTGGGAAGTTCGTAGTTGTGTATTTTGACGACATTTTGATCCACAGCCAGACCTTGGCGGAACATGAAGACCACTTGCAGACCGTGTTTGACCTGTTAAGGAAACACCAACTATACGCCAACACCAAGAAGTGTGACTTTATCATGGAGAGCTTAGTTTTCCTTGGATTCGTGGTCAACGGGAGTGGAATCCAAGTTGATGGGGAGAAAGTAAGAGCCATCCGAGAATGGCCTACTCCGAGGAGCATGGGGGATATCAGGAGTTTTCATGGGCTAGCAACGTTTTATCACCGATTCATTAAGAACTTCAGTTCCATAGTGGCCCCGTTGACGGAATGTTTGAAGAAGGGAAAGGGGTTCGAGTGGGCGGACGCCCAAGAAGAGAGCTTCACCTTGATCAAGGAAAAGCTGAGTACAGCGCCAGTGCTGGCGTATCCCGATTTTGACAAACTGTTTGAAGTTGAGTGTGATGCCAGTGGAATTGGGATTGGTGGTGTCTTGATGCAAGAAAAGAGGCCCATTGCATACTTCAGTGAGAAGCTCTGTGAGGCACGGCAAAGGTGGGCAACGTATGATCAAGAGTTTTATGCTGTAGTGAGGGCATTGAAAGTATGGGAACATTACTTGGTGGGAAAAGAGTTCATCCTCTACACTGACCATCAAGCTCTCAAATACCTGGGAAGTCAGAAGCAACTTCGAAGCGCCATGCACGCCCGGTGGTCTGCCTTCATAGATAAGTTCCCCTATAAGCTTATCCATAAGGCGGGAAAACAGAACATAGTGGAGGACGCCTTGAGTCGGAGGGTTGCACTAATAAAAACAGTCAACCTGGAGACCGATTGTTTCGAACACATCAGAGGAGAGTACCTGGCGGATCCTGACTTTGGAAGTATCTGGGAGAAGTGCCAGCGCCAACCTGGGGATGGGGCGTATCACTTGATGGATGAGTATCTAATGAGGGGCAACCAACTTTGTTTACCCTGCACTTCTATCCGCGAGAAGGTGGTCCGAGATCTACATGGCGGATCCCTGGGGGACATTTTGGGCGAGACAAGACATATGCAACAGTGAGTTCTCGTTATTTCTGGCCCAAAATGAGAAGAGATGTGGCGTACCTGGTAGAACGATGCTATATCTGCCAGACCGCCAAGGGACACGCTACAAATGCTGGCTTACAGCTACCCTTGCCTGTACCAGAAACCATATGGGAGGATCTGTCCATGGATTTTGTCCTAGGGTTACCCAAAACTCAGAGAGGCATGGATTCCATCTTCGTGGTTGTTGACCGATTTTCGAAAATGGCACACTTCATACCATGTCGTAAGACTAACGACGCCTCAGCGACTGCCAAGCTATTCTTCAAAGAGGTTGTCAGACTACATGGTGTACCAAAGAGCATTGTCTCAGACCGTGACACAAAGTTCCTAAGTCACTTCTGGCGGACCTTGTGGGCTCTTTTTGATACTTCTCTGAAGTTTAGTACCACCGCCCACCCTCAGACAGACGGACAGACAGAAGTGGTCAATCGGACTCTGGGAAACTTACTGCGCAGCAAATGTAAGGATAAGCCCAGGATGTGGGACGTGGTTTTGGCACAAGTTGAGTTCGCCTATAATGGATCTGTACACTCGGGAACTGGGAAGTCACCCTTTGAGGTGGTATACACTAAGACCCCGAATCACGTCCTTGATATAGCCCATCTTCCCAAAGGAAACGTGACTGCAAACCAGCTAGCCAAAGACTATGTCCAGATGCACCAAGAGGTGAAGGAGACTCTTGAGGAGAGAAACCAGAAACTAAAAGCTAAGGCGGATGAGCACCGCAGGGACCTACAGTTCGAAGTGGGAGATGAGGTTATGGTTCACTTGGGAAAAGAGAGACTCGCCAACGTCACAAGCAGCAAGCTTCGACCGAGAAAGTACGGGCCATATAGGATCACCAAGAAGGTCAATGCCAATGCCTATCACATAGCTTTGCCAAATTGGCTTGGTAAAGTCTCACCGGCGTTCAATGTTCGTGACCTTAGCCCGTGGAAGTCAGATGGCCCTTTGGAGAACAACACAGACAAGCCAGTACCGAATTCTTTTAAAGAAGGAGAGAATGATGCGGACATCCTAACTGGGATCAATAATAACATGCGCCTTGGCGGATCTCCTCTCGGCGTTCCCACAGAGGTTGTATCTAAGAGGGCGGATCCCCTGGACACGCGAGCGGGGCGGATCTAGGCGTACGCCATGAGGCGCACCAACAACTACACTGGGCGGATCTCAAGTTTACTTCCTGTCGAAGGAATTCACCAACAACCTCTGACGCTCCGTACCTGCACCTTTGTACCTGTTGTCTGGGCGCATTACCTATCTTACCCTCTTATTATTAACTGTATTGTAACCCTAGTAGGGGTAGTCCCTGTCCTTTGCTTATCTTTTAGAGGTTGTATTTAAACCCTCATTTTGTAAGGATAAGGCAACTTTTATCAATCAAATATCATTTCTCATTGAGATTAAGGTTTATACCTTTGTTTATCGGGATTCACTCCTTCTAGTCCAGCTAGAGAAGAAGATCTTTGTTGGTTTACGATTAAAACCTCCATTTATCGCTTTCAATCTGTATCACATACTGTAACCCAAATTTGTTATTGTGTTTATTGTATCTTGGCTTGAGTGAGGAAATACTACTACCCGAGTGAAATCAGATTGTCCTACACCGTTCGGACCCAGAATTATGCCTGCCTGTTTCACATAAAAAAAAACTTTTATTATGCGCCCGACCAATAATTTGATGGCATATAATTTGGATTTTGGGTTTTTACGGTGTAGAGTTTCAGTCAATACTATTTTATTGATTAATATAAACTGTGACATTAAGTTATTGGTCTTGCTAACGAATAACATTTGTGTACAAAACATATGATAAAATTTCATAAAAAATTTGCAGGTTATGATAACATTGTACTTAAAAAAGACAGTTTTAAGAACGTCATTTTGTATGTCCAAAATAGGCTTCTATAATAGACTGGATGTAATCAGCCCAATAATAAAAAAAAAACAAATAAGATCCATATCACGTCATTAGAAAACAATTGGATTAAAGAAATATGTTGTATAGTTATTGGTAACATCCAATAATAATATTTTAGGGCTATTCTTTATTGCATTGCACCAGTTTATTTCAACACATTATATCGGTCATGTTAAATCATTTATTATCAAATTAGTTAGGTGTGAACATAAAAAGCTTCATTACTCATTTCGTGTGTATTTGAAATGGTAACAAAATAAGATTTTACAAGTACTCTAGAATCGTATCACACACTCATAAATGACTGAATGCACCAAAATAAAAATAATCAACTGATTGATGAGATAAAAAAAAGAGAGTTACCAGAATGCATGAGACGAAAGCAGAGACTCCAAAAGGCTTAAGAAAAAAACGAATTAGATGAGTGAGAAATAAAATGATTCTTATCTGCCACTCCAAAAGTGGCAAATTGTATGCCAGGAAATGAGTTCTTTCAGTAAAAGTGCCCATAAGTCCAATAGAATTGCTCTTTATAGGCATAACCAAGCAAATCAGAGTCGAATTAAGACTAGGGAAATCTACTGCAAAATCTTCCAATTTCATAATTAGTTTGGAGTAATTTTGATTCTGAATATTCACTTTCATGTATATTTTAAAGGATTTTGTTAACAAAATTCCAGTAATGGGCTTCTTTTTGGTGTAATGTGGTGAGACAATACTGTAAGTTAATGGAAAAACTGCATCCCTAAATTATCTATTATCTATTCGAAACATGCTCAGCTAAAAAACTTACGTGTAAACAGCAGAAATCAGGAAAAAAAGACCATAACCTAATATCCCAATTCGTAGTACAACGTTTTAAAAGATGATATAAAGGTAAAAAGCAGAAATGGTTTGGAAGATACGTTAGTTTCGTTTACAACATATTAAATTATTCATTATCTGTTTCGTTTTGATGATAATGGTGAATGTGAGAAAGTTTATTTGGATGAAATGGTGTATTATTGTTAGTTCCAAATAAAATTTGGGCACTTCAATTTGTCCAAAGCCTCTCGTTACTTTGCCACGTGCACCTAAATGAGTTAATAGTTTCTTTAAGCAAGTTCAAGAGGTAGATAAAAAAAAACTTTCTGCTACATTCCGGTGCAATACATCCAACATACCACTGTATTGAGAGATGATTATGATTTAGAATAAAAGTGAAGAAATGGCACCAATTCATTTGCAGGGCGTATTATACTAAGGGTCTGTTTGGTACGTTACAATGCAATGTAATGTAATCAAATGTGTAATGTAATGTAATGGAATGATGATTACATTACCATGTTTGGTTGACAAATTTAATAAAATACATAAAATGCAATTATCTTTACAATACGTAGGTTTATATTAATTAAATACAATTTTCATGTTTGTTTTTTTTTTTTTGCATTTTTCGGATTTTCATGTTTTCTTCAATTTCTTTTTCATTTTTCGTTGTTTTTCTCATTTTTGTTTTTTTCCGTTTTTTTTTTTTCATTTCACATTTTTTCGTGTTTTTTCTTATTTTACCATTTTCGTGTTTTCATATTTTTTCCCGTTTTCATGTTTTTTTCATTTTTTTCTCATTTTCGGGGTTTTCACATTTTTTCATGTTTTTCTCATTTTACCATTTCGTGTTTTTCATATTTTTTCTCATTTTCATGTTTTTGCATTTTTTTTCTTGTTTTCGGGCTTTTTCACATTTTCGCATTTTTCGATTTTTATGTTTTCATGTTTTTTTCATATATCGCCGTTAGTAATAAAAATACAAGGGCTATCGTAATGGGGATTCATATCTATTTTGTTTGTAATGCCCATTACATAAATTTGTGAAGAAAAATTGAATGATGTAATAGTGATTCCATTACGACAAAAATTATATGACTAACCAAACATGGTAATGAACCTCCATTGTAATGGTCATTCCATTACAGCGTACAAAACGGGACCTAAGAGAATAATAAAATGTCTTAAGTAGGACGTTTCTAAAATATAGGGTGCAATTCACTATTCAACAAGGGGTAGGTGTTAAAAATTAAACTTAGTGTTGGGCCATCAAACAAAAAAGGCCTAATACATTACCAACTCTTTGAATTTGTCTAAAATAGTAGATTGGCTCACTGACTTTGCAAGTGTCTCACCAACTTCTTAAACTTACTTATTTCCTATTGCCAGCTCCCTAAACTTGTCCATAAAAGTAGATAAGCTCCATGAACTTTGCAAGTGTTTCACCAACTCCTCAAACTTGTAAATGAGATAAAATACTTTGCATGTGGTGTACCAAAGAAAACGGTTATCACACATTTGTGTCATAAACTAAAGAAAATCAGATTTTGTTGGGATAAGAAAATTTGATTTTTAGTTGCTGAAGGTTGTTGTTTGTTCAAAAGGTCTATATAAACAGTTCTTATATTAAGCATTTAGTCTTCCATGTCACTCAGAGGACCTCCAATTCACATTTGGACACATGTATTGTGACCCCACGTAATAATTAAAATAGTGGGACCTCTTATAATATGTGTGGGTCCATGTTAAACGTGTCAAAATATATATATGGAAGGTCATCCGAATGACATGGGGAACCAGATGCTTCTAATAATTTGCCCTATATAAAGGACATCAAGTCGACCGAATGTGTGAAAACGGATAGTGAGACAAGCCAAGTCAAAGGAACGACACATCAAGGGGAAAAGATAGCTAAAATGTGTAAATGGTCCTTGTGAATTAGCTATGTCTATTCTCGAGCTTCCTCCTAATTAAAATATTTACAACTTCTACTATTAGCTTATTTACAAGGTTGACACCCCTTTACCCTTTACCGTTATCTCATTTTACCACTTAAACTTTTCTCTTTCATTAGTTATGTACTAGGCTTTTATGTAGTATTATCTTTTAGGTTATAAGATTATATAAATTCATCTATTTTTTTTTTAATGAATGAATCTTTTTGTCAATCAAAAACAATTTTCTTTTTCTGAGAAGTATTAAGGTTCATCCCGCTTATCAAATGAGGATTTTAATTGCCAGTTAGCTCATGAATTTTGGGGATTTTAACAGGAATTGAATTGAGGATGGAAGATTCGAATTACAATAGGAATTGAATAACGAGATGAAAGATCCAGTTTATAGTAGAGAGGATGAGAAGAGGTTGAAGAGAAAATTCCGAAGTAATACAAATTGGAAAAATTAGTCTTTAAATACTGATACTAAAGACTCTTAAATACCTAATCCTCAAACTACCCAAACTAATATATTCCTTAAGATAGCTACAATGGCTATAAACTCATCAATGGTGTACAACCTTTAGTCCGTTTCACACTTTGGTGTACAACCTTCAATTTGTCTCACTATAATATGTACGAACTTATAGGTGACCTCCCACTTTGATGTACATTAGGTAAAAATGACGGGTCAACGCATAGTCAACGCGTCACCTCATCACTTTTCATTCAAATCATTAATAAAAGTGGGACCCACAAATTAAAAAATAATTAATTTTTATCCTTTCTCTTTTTTACCCTTATCCTTCCATATCTTCATCTTCTTCCTTCTATTTTTTCTCTCTCTAACCTCTCTCTTCAAATTTATTTCTTTCTCTAGCTCGTCTCTCTCTAACCTTCTCTATAATATATAAATAATTAAGGTTTTTACTGGTTGTTAATGATACGTAAACTCTGGTCGGTAAGAATAAAGAAAAAGTGATAATGCTTGTCTATTTAGTTTATAGGAAACTTCATTTTGCTGTACTATATTTTCATGTTACTTTGTTCATCCAATATCTTGAAAAAATAAAATCCATTTTCACCATAACAGTTTAAACTATGGTCCTGATTGATCGTGATTGATAATTTTTGAGTTATTATAATGTTGAACCTCTCATTTTTTGACACTAGTCCTTGAAAATTGATTAATTTTTGTGTCCTGTTACCTTGAAGCTAGCAGGAGCTATTCTCAGCCCTGTCAAATTAATTCATAGGAATGTAAATGTTTTTGCGAATTATTCTAAATTTATTACGGATTGATAACTATAGCAACCAGTAATTATTTTCGTTTTAAAAGTAACAAAATATGATTTTATTAATTTGAGAAGCATTCATTTTTATAATTTCATATGGAATGGAAATAGATATTTTTCCAACATAAATAGCACTGCAACTCTATTTCATTGAGAAAAAAAATTACCCGCATCAAATTTTTACATGTTTTGATTGGTTAGGTATTATTTCTTTGTTGAACCATAGTTTATTTGAACCATTAGAAAAACAATCTCAAATAAAGAAGGTTAGAGAGAGAAACAAATTTGAAGAAAGAGATTAGAGAGAAAAAAAAATTTGAAGAAAGAAAGAAATAGAGGGGAGAATGTGAAGATATTGAGAGATAAGAGTAAAAAAGAGAAAGGATAAAAATTAATTATTTTTTAATTTGTAGGTCCCACTTTTACTAATGATTTGAATGAAAAATGATGAGGTGGTGCGTTGACCGTGCGTTGACCGGTCATTTTTACATGTTGTACACCAAAGTGGGAGGTCACTTATAAGGTCGTACATATTAGTGAGACAAAATGAAGGTTGTACACCAAAGTATGAAATGAGACAAAGGTTGTACACCATTGGTGAAATTTACCCTACATACTTAAAACGACTGCGTTTTGTACATGAAAACGCATCGTTTATAGACTTTGTTACCCCCCCCCCCCCCTCAAGCTGGAGTGTAAATACTATGAACTCTAAGCTTGCACAAAACTCTCTGAAAATGATGTATTGGAAAAGCCTTTATAAATTATCTGCCAATTGATGAAGAGTAGTGACAGGAAAAGGACGAACTAAACCAGCTTGCAACTTCTCTCTGATAAAGTGGCAATCAAGTTCGATGTGTTTTGTCCTTTCATGAAATGTAGAATTGGTAGTTAAATAAAGTGCAGATTGATTATCACAGAAAAGAGGAACTGCTTCAAGATGAGGAAGCTTTAGAGCTTGTAATAAGTAAAGCAACCATTGCATCTCTGCAATAGTGCTAGCCATGGCATGATACTCTGCTTCAGTAGAGGAGCGAGAAACTGTGGCTTGTTTCTTACTTTTCCAGGAAATGAGTGAGTCCCCAAAAAAATATGCAGAAACCAGTAATGGACCTTCTTGTATCTTTACATGTAGCCCAGTCAGCATCTGAAAAAGCTCTCAATCGAAGAGATGCATGTGCGGAATAGAAAAGACCCTTTCTAGGATCTGTCTTGATGTACCTAAGCACCCTATAAGCAGCTTACAAATGAATGGAGGTTGGTTTAGCAAGAAATTGACTAAAGCAATTTACTGCAAAAACAATGTCAGGACGAGTATCAGTCAAATAAATTAGTCTACCAATAAGTCTCCTATATAATGTTGGATCTAATAATAGAAGGCCTTCTCCCTTGGATAGTCTAACAGTGGGATCCATAGGAGTAGAACACGGTTTTGAAGCAAGGTGGCCAACATCTTCTAACAATTCAAGGGCATATTTTCGTTGAGAAATATTAAGACATGTAGAAGATCTAGCAGTCTCAAAACCTAAAAAATATTTGAGTGTACCAAGATCTTTAATTCTAAATTCTGCATCCATAGATGCTTTAATAAAATTAAGCTCATGGATATCATTACCTGTTAAAATAATGTCATCGACGTAAATTAACAAAAGGGCTAATTTGTTATTAGTATGTTTAATGAACATAAAATGATCACTAGAACATTGCACATAGTTATGAACAAGTAAAAAGGAAGACAATCAAGCAAACCACTGCCTACTGGCTTGCTTTAATCCATAGAGGGACATGTTTAGGTAAATGCAACACCTAAAGGTGGTTCCATATAAACATCTTCTACCAAATCTCCATGGAGAAAGGCATTATTAACATCACATTGGAGCAAGGGCCAGTTTTTAATAGCAGCAAGTGCAAGTAACAATCTAATAGTGGTTAGCTTAACTACAGGGGAAAACGTATCAAAGTAATTTACACCTTCAACTTGAGTGTATCCTTTTGCTACTAATCGAGCCTTATACCTCTCTAAAGTACCATCACTTCTAAGTTTGACTTTCCAAACCCATCTGCTACCTATTTTCTCTTTTCATGCTAGTAATTCAGTTAAAATCCATGTCTTATTCTAATCTAAAGCTTCTAATTCCTGAGCCATAGCCTGTTTCCAACAATCAAACTTTTAATAGCTTCCTTATAGGATTTTGGTTCAGGAATAATTGACAAGTTCAAGACATAACTTCTATGATCCAAAGATAACCTATTATAAGTTAAAACACTGGAGATAGAATGCACTGCATTACGAGAAGAAAAGGGTAAAAGACTCAACTGATTACAATGATAATCCTTCAAATAAGTTGGAACATACTTAGTTCTACTGGACTTCCTAACATGTAAATTAGAATCAGTAGGAACCAAAGTAGGCAAAGACATAATATTCTCACTATCAGACAAAGAATTATCCAGAATAGAATTATCAGACAAAGAAGAAGGAACGAAAGTACTTGATGTTGGTCCCTTGTTTAGTTGCAAGTATAGTTCCAAGGGGGGGTTAGGAACTATTTAAACTTTTTTAAAATTTAGGCAGACTTCTTTTTCTAAAAAAAGGTTTGAACAGCGGCGCTGAGTAAACAGTAAGGTACTGGCTTAGTCAACAGGTGACTAGGTCAGTTTCTTAGCTTGAGTCAGGCGATAGCATTAGAGTCTATTCCTGAGCTCAGACGTTCAACGCGCACAACTCAACTTGACCTCTTTACTTGGTCAGTTTTGATTATTTAAAGCAAGCAATATAAATAAGGAGTTAAGGTAAGAAATACTTCACTCAGCAGATTTATCCAGGTTCGGCTTCTTCTAAGCCTACGTCCTGTCCCCGGAACACGTTCCGAGATTTCAAATACTCTACTGAGCTCTTTAAAGGTAGAGCCTCAAACCTTTTACAATATCAGCAATTGAGTATGACAAGAGTACCTTCCTCTATACTTCTACTCAATCCTAATCTCTCCGCTGAGTACTTAAAACCGAGTACTCATCCTCTCCTTTCTATCTCTAGAAATGATAAGTGTTTTGTCCTAATACAAAGATGTGCTAAGACACTTTAGACGATTTACAATCACTCTAGACTTTTACACAGATATGAGAAATGTAGTGTAAGAATTTTGCTTTGCTTCTTGCTTGCAGAACTTGTAAAGATTTGGTCAGCGTAATGGCTTGATCAAGTTCTGTGTCTTGTGAAGCTTGTGATGGCACTATTTATAGAGACGTCTGGGTCATCGGTCATTTCGAAATTCGAAATAACCGTTGGAGGGAAACGGCTATGTGTCGTTGTCATCCTGACTTGTACAGAGCTCTCGGCCAATCACAATCGTGTATCTTCTGTCCTCGGTCAGCTCAGCAGATGGTCTCTCCTTTTATGGTAAAGTCAACTGGACAGCATACTGTGTCGTCTGAACTTTGCCAAAAGAGGAAACACTTTGTCTGGAAGTTTTCCTTTGCCAGCTGCTGTCTTGTACGTTTTGTCGAGACTACTCAGCAGCTTCATTGTGAAGTTGTTCCTGAAGGTCTTCTAGATCCTTCTGTTTGCTGAGTTGCATTTTGTTCAAAACGGCAACGTCTTGACATACGCGGGCCGAGTGTACTGAGTTATTTGACTTGGGCCTTGGCTTCCGTATTGGGCTTGGGCCTTCCAATCCTTATGACTTATAACATTTATACTCAACATTGAACAAACACATTAGTAGAATAAATCAAAGCATTTAAACTTAGTGTGTTTAGAATATGTATTTTAATTTATACTTAAACAATTTTGTCAAATCAAAATTATGTGGAAAGGTGTTTCAACAAACTCCCCCATTTTGATGTTGGCAAAACTATTCAGCAAGGAACTCAGTATGAACTCCCCCATGATAGTTGACCTAGTATAATTTAGCAAACTCTCCCGTAAGGGTTGAGCTACTGACTTAGTTTTACTTAAGACATTTAAGGATTTAAATGAGTAAGTCTAAGGTCAGTTTTCAGATATAGGTCAGCTATATCACATATTCTATTTACTCAGTGTTAGGCGGAAGTTTTAGACATATAGAGCGCGCTGAGTAATTTGTTGTTCAATGAGTTCTTATCAGAATATTTCATAAGTGTATAGGTTCATGTCAAACATGTTATCAGCATATCATTTAGTAAATAAATATTATAAGTGTTAAACAAAGCTGATATAAATGAAGATACATAATAACTCAGTACTTATTAGCATATATCATAACTCAGTATTTGAATAAGAAAAGTAAGTATGATATATAAGTTGAAAGAAGTCAGCAGTTACACAGCAAAAGAAATAAACATAGCACATAGATTACAAATGTTAAGACCTAGCCTATCTATTTCTTTTTCTTGCCCTGTGACTGACTTCGCTCGTACTGGCGTTGCTCATGCTGAGCTCTAGCAGCTTGCGCTTTCTCCCCCGTTTTGTCAACTTCAAGGAGCTTAAACGCATCGGTTAAGACAGCGCGAGTCAGTTCTTGTGAAAGCTCTTTTAGTTTGTCAACACTTTCATTGACGCCATCAAAAATGGAAACTCCATCAGCTGATACTTTGACTGGTATATGAAGATCAGCAGCACTGAGCATATTTACACTGAAGGCTTGAGCTTTGGCTTGCCAGATGAGAGCTTCAGAGAGGCCAGCAAAGACTTGGTGGAAAGTTTTCAAGAGAGCTGAGTCATAATGATGACGCTGGATATTATTATGACGGATGTGGTTGAAAGATGGTTGTGCGAGAGACAACAACTCATTCTGCTTCAAAGCGTCAGTATCCATCTCTTGCTTGTTGAGGTTAAGTAGCCTGATGGCCTCACCGATTTGCTCGACTGAGCACTGACTATAGGACACCATTTGCTCATTTGTCTTAAGTTGCTCAGTATGAAGCTGAGCAAAAAGCATCTTGAGTTCTGAGGAAGTGGCGTAGTCAGTGTTCACAGCAGACAACTTCTGAACTTGTTGATGGAGTGAGTTCAGGTGTTGAATTGTTGACAGCTGTATCTCTGCCAACTTGGCAAGTGAATCCTGCTTAGCTTGCTGGGTTTGGAGTGACAAGACTACATTCAGCAGATCCTTGAGTCCCTTGACTTCGTTGAGAAGTAGAGTGACCTGGGAGAGCTGAGTTGTCTCAGGAATTGAAGATCCAGCAGCAGGCGAAGCGGAGTGTTGAAGATCGTGGATGAGTGCTTGCACTGAGTCAATGAGCTTTTTGCCGGACTCAGTGGCATCCCGATGTACATCAGTATGACCAGAAGAAGGTGGAGTGAAGGGAGTACCCTGGTCAGTGACTGGATGAGTTGGCTCAATCTGCACTTGAGTTGGAGGAATTATTGATTGATCAGCAGAGAGGTTGTTGATGAAAGACATAACCCGAACACTGTCTGTGCTGACAGCAGAAAGATGGGGAGTCAGCACCATGCTTGAGGAGACAGCATGAGCAGTGGTCGGTTCAACCTGACTAGTTGATATGGTTGACGTGTTATGGTCGGCATGTTCCTGTTGAGAAGAAACAGAGGCTTGTTTTTCCAACGGCGCGGAGGAAGTTGAAGTGGATTGCCGCTTGAAGAATGTCAGTTTGACAATAGAAGGATCTTTTGTTGTCTTGGAGAGGACAAGTTCAGGAATAGATGGTGATTGCACAGGAGGTTCACTGACCATTTTCTCACTGGCCTTAACCAGCTTTCGCCTTCTACGCGGTGGAGTGGTATGATGAGCAGGTTCTTCTGAGTGAGTAAGAGAAGGTTCCTTGTGCTCAGTATGGGTCTGGTCAGCTTGCTCAACTTGCTCAACTTGCTCAACTCCAGCAGCTAACTCGGTGTCAGTTTGCACAGCTCCACACTCTAACCCAGTGTTAGCATTTTCAACCTCGATTTCGCTGTCATACTCTTCAGACTCCTCAGCGTCATCCTGACCGCTGGCTTCAGCTTCTTCTTCAGCAGTGCTGTCTCCATCAAGTTCTTCCTCAACTTGGGAGATGAAGTGGTCATCTAACTGGACCTCAGTTTCCTCATCATCAGTACCCTAGCATTGAGTGAAATGAGAATCACTCGGTATGATGAAATCAGTTGGTATGGCCTGTAGAGGAGTCATAGATGAAGTCTTCTGCTTCTTCTGAGAGAGCTCAGCAGCTTCCTCAGTTCCAGGCTCATCTTGCCTGGTTCTCTTTTCAGCTGACTTTCCAGCTGACCTCTGCCTCTTTGCAGGAGACTCAACATTCGATGAAGGAGTCTCAGCAGACTTTCTCTTGCGAGAAGTTGGGGCCTTAGATCGTCGCCCTTTCTGAGGCACAGCAGTGGATTCCTCAGCTTGGTCAGTTTGACCAGCAGTAGCAACTTTTCCCTTCTTCAAAGGTTGTCCAAATTTAAGTGCCCTCAGCGAGGCAGCTGTGATCTCAGTTCCTCTGAAGGATTCCTCGCCTTTGAGATTAATCTTGTGGTCAAGAAGAATTCGAGTTATGAGTGACCCAAGTCTCATCGTACCCGTGCTGCGTAGGAACCCAGCAACTAAGAAGACCGGCATGTTGATGGGGGTGTACATCAGCATGTGCCATATAAAGCACTATTCAAAGTTGGTTGCTGATGTAGTGCAGTTGATCTTTGGGTAAATGAAATAGCTCAGCAGGTAGTGAGCCATCTTCTGGTGCTGTCCCATTGAAGATCCTGAGATCTCTCCTGAGTGACCCTCAGGTTTGCAGAAGGTATGGACGTAGTTGGTTTTGTCCTGATCTCCTGACTTCCTCAGCCTTACTCCCTTAGTTTTGAGCTGGAGGAGATTTCCTATGTACAGAGGGTTGATGAAGATGGTTTTCCCTTTTACTTCAGTGCTTAGGTAGTCGGCGGAGTCACTGGCAACCTTGAGGTTGTGGTAAAACTCCCTCACTAGGTCAGGATATGTCTCATCCCTGACCGAGAACAGCCCAGTCCATTCGTTTTTAGAAATCCATTCGGCAAATGGCTGTTCGTTCTGTACAAAGTGCTTCGAAACCCATCTGGAGGGTTCTACCTTCCATTCAGATATATTGTCGAAGACCTTGGAGTAGGTCCTGATCTTAACAGCTTTCTCTTTGCCAGAAGTTTGGCCAGTTTTACCCTTGCTCGGTGTAGAAGGGTTTTGTGAAGGTTCATCGGAGCTGGACTTTTGGTGGCCGGCACCGGAGACTTTGAAAGATAACTTAGTCATTCTTCGGAGATGGAGGAATTAGAGGAATTTGAAAGAAAAGAAGTTCTAAGTGATTTCTTTGCCTTAAGAATTGATTAAGCGTAAAGAGTAAAAGATGGGGAAATACCCATAATTTATAGACGAAATGAACGGTGTGGATCTTAATCGAATCCATGTGTCAGTTTTGCCTTGGGATCATGTACCGACAATGATCCTGGCATTTATGACACATTACGGCGAATACGTCATCCTAGGCTATACGCGTGCTTTGCATTTATGCTAACGGATTAATCACTCAGTATTTAGAATGTCAAGCATTTGATATTCTGAGTGGTCAGTGCATTATTTAAGGATGATTTTAAGTTCAAGTTCTAAACTAATTTACTCAGTGTGCAAGTTTTCTCAGTATTGTATATTCAGTCAGTTTCAATGAGATACTCAGCAAACAAACAAATCATTCAGCATGTAATTCACTCAGCATTCATATTCTTTTAGCACAGGAATTTACTAAAGAGGATTAAACATACCAATTGCTTCTCTCAGTATGCTGAACTGCTCACGGGCCAGTGGCTTCGTGAAGA
Organism: Euphorbia lathyris; assembly: GCF_963576675.1. Classification (NCBI taxonomy): domain Eukaryota; kingdom Viridiplantae; phylum Streptophyta; class Magnoliopsida; order Malpighiales; family Euphorbiaceae; genus Euphorbia; species Euphorbia lathyris. The sequence goes on from NC_088915.1 coordinate 61,608,789, forward strand.
TATCCGCAAGCTATTCGTCCGTTTGGACAAAGGTCAGCTTGATCTCACCCTTGAGTACATGGTCTCTAATGAAGTGATGTCTGATGCTAACATGCTTCATTCTGCTGTGTTGAATTGGGTTCTTGGAAAGATCAATTGCGCTTTTGTTGTCACATTTGACTTCAATTGTTTTCGTTTGAACACCATAGTCTTCAAGCTGTTGCTTGATCCATAGGACTTGAGCAACACAATGACCAGCAGCAATGTACTCAGCTTCAGTGGTGGACAAGGCTACTGACGCCTGCTTTTTGCTGAACCAGGATACAAGACAGCTTCCTAAGAAGTGGCATCCTCCAGAGGTGCTTTTTCGTTCCAGCTTATCTCGTCCATAGTCAGCGTCAGTGTACCCGATGAGTGTAAAATCATGAGTATTTGGATACCACAAACCTGCGTTCACTGAGCTTTGCAAATATCTAAGGATCCTTTTTACAGCAATGTAATGAGATTCCTTAGGGTTAGATTGATATCTAGCACAGTAGCATACTGAAAACTGAATGTCCGGTCTACTGGTTGTTAAGTAAAGTAGAGAGCCTATCATACCTCGATATAACTTGCTGTCTACTGACTAACCATTCTCATCAGCGCAGAGGACAGTGTCAGTGCCCATAGGAGTGGATATTGGCTTGCAATTTTCCAAGTCATATTTCTTTAAGATCTCCTTGGCATATTTGGCTTGACTTATGAAGATGCCATTCTTTCCTTGTTTAATTTGAAGACCGAGGAAGAAGTTGAGTTCTCCCATCATGGACATTTCAAACTCAGTCTGCATTTGTTTGCTAAACTCCTTGCACATTGATTCGTTAGTTTCACCAAATATTATATCATCAATATAAATTTGGGCCAGCAGGGTATCTTTACCCTTTTTCTTAATGAATAAGGTTGTATCAGCTTTACCCCTGACGTAATTTCTAGTCAGCAGGAAACTGGTCAGCCTCTCATACCAAGCACGTGGTGCTTGCTTGAGGCCGTACAGAGCCTTTTTGAGTTTGTAAACATGGTTTGGGAACTTAGGGTCCTCAAAACCTGGAGGTTGATTTACATAAACCTCCTCGTTTATAACTCCATTAAGAAATGCACTTTTGACATCCATTTGGAATAATTTAAAATTCATGTAAGATGCATATGCACATAATATTCTAATTGCCTCTAGCCTTGCGACTGGGGCAAAGGTCTCACCGTAGTCTATACATTCTTGCTGACTGTAGCCCTGAGCTACAAGCCTTGCTTTGTTCCTGACTACGTTTCCTTGTTCGTCCATCTTGTTCCTGAAGACCCATCTTGTTCCGATGGTCTTTTGACTCTTTGGATGAGGCACTAACTCCCATACATCATTTCTTCGAAATTGATCGAGCTCCTCTTGCATTGCGTTCATCCAGAATTCATCGTACTCAGCTTCAGCGAAATTCTTCGGTTCTTGTACTGAGACGAAAGCAACATTGCTGAGGTACTTCCTGAGTTGATTCCTCATCATCAAGGTATTCCCAGCAGAATCAAGGATTGCACTTTCGGAGTGCCCTCTTGGAATCCTTATTTCTTTGGGTAGATTTATGTCTTGTGATGTTCCTGTTTCAACAATCTCTGCAGAAGTAGATGGGTCAGTAAAAGTAATCTTAGGTTCACTCTTACTCTTGGTCAGCCTTTTCGTGAATGACTCAGTAGCTGGTTCTGGGTCAGCGATGGTTACTGAGTTTGGATCATCTTCGGTCAGCGGCTGGTATCTACCTGCAGGGTCAGTTTCATCGAACTCTACATGTATTGACTCTTCTAAAACTTGAGTTCGCTTATTAAAAACTCTGTATGCTTTGCTGTTTGTTGAGTAGCCCAAAAAGATAGCCTCATCAGCTTTTGAATCAAACTTTGCTAAGCTATCTTTGGTATTTAAAATAAAACATCTACAGCCAAAGGCACAAAAGTATCCAATATTGGGCTTTCGTCCTTTCCAAAGTTCATAGGGGGTTTTCTTGAGTATAGGTCTAACTAGAGCCCTATTAAGAATGTAGCATGCTGTGTCAACAGCCTCTCCCCAAAAATACTTTGGAAGCCTATGCTCAGCCAGCATTGTCCTGGCTATTTCAACCAGAGTTCTGTTCTTTCTTTCTACAACCCCATTTTGCTGAGGTGTTCTAGGAGCAGAAAAATTATGGTCAATGCCGCTGGCTTCACAGAATTCAACAAACTTTTGGTTTTTGAACTCTCCACCGTTATCACTACGGATATGGGCTAATTTTAGGTCTTTTTCATTTTCAATTTTTTTAACCAAATTTGAAAATGTCTCAAAAGTCTCATCCTTGCTGGTCAGCAAGATGACCCACGTATACCGAGAGAAGTCATCTACAATGACCAAGGAAAATCTTCTTCCACCCAGACTCAGCGGCTGGACTGGACCAAAGAGATCCAAGTGTAGCAACTCTAACGGACGTTTAGTTGAGACAATGTTTTTACTGTGAAAAGATTGTTTGGTTTGTTTTCCAGCTTGGCAAGCGTGGCATAATTGATATTTTTGAAATTTAAGTTCGGGCAGTCCCTCAACCAATTGCTTTCTTGCTAGTTTGGCCAGGAGGTCCATGCTTACATGACCAAGTCTCCTGTGCCATAGCCAGGAATTTTCTTCCTTTGTTACTAAGCACACAGTTTTTGAAAACTTTTTCTCTAAGTCTAGCATGAAGACATTATCTATCCGAGGGGCAGTTAAAATTAACTCATTTGTTTTACCCTCGTATATTTTACATCCAGTAGCATCAAATATAACTTTTCTCCCATTGTCACATAGCTGAGCTACGCTGAGTAAGTTATATTTGAGTCCGCTGACTAGGGAGACAGATTCAATAGTAGGATTACCTCCGATGGTTCCTGAGCCTACTATCTTACCCTTATTGTTGTCTCCAAAACTTACGCTCCCTCCTCGTTTACGTTCAAACGTGATGAACTGAGTTTCATCACCCGTCATATGCCTTGAGCATGCGCTGTCAATATACCACATCTTTGACTTCTCGGCACATCTCAGGCTTACCTGCATTGTAACTAGTTACTTTTAGGTACCCAATTCTTTTTGGGTCCTGACTTGTTAGGCGCAACAGGTATAGCATCATACTTTATTTTATGGCGGCATACATGGACAGTATGGCCATTCTTTCCACAGAAGTCTCATCTGGCCTTCTGTTTAGGATTTTTTACTGACTTGTCAGCACCCCAGTGCTGAGCGTGCCAGCACACCTTAGTGGTGTGTCCTAACTTCCCACAAAAGTCACACTGGACTTTTTCCTGGGGATTCCATCTCTGCCGAGTACCTTGGTACTGAGTTCTCAGAGGAATGTTATTTTTATTTGGAACCTTTAGTTGGTTCTGGATGGTTGTGACGTCCTTCCTCAGTTTCTTTGAAACTGACTGGACTTCAGAGACATACTCATGCATGATCTTCATGTTATCATGCAGAGTTGAATTGTCCTGAAGAAGGTATCTGAGGTCACTCAGTTTATCCACCCGAACCCGGCCTAACGTCCCCACTTCATTTTCAAATCAATGCAAGACATCATAGATACCTCTAGGCGCACCTTAGCTTTTGGTCATATTGTCACTAAAATCACCAACCATTTCGGGTCTACGGTAATTGACACCATTCCTAAATTAGCACCTAAATTTTTCAATGCATCCTATTTGCGGAAAGCACATTATATGACGGAAATTTTTGAGTTTTGGCCCATGGACCCAACGGAGGATGCTCAAATGGAGGGCGTGGGGGATGAGGAGCCAGTTGATCCTAGTGGTGCACCGACAGTCGACCCACGTTCCATTCATGAGAGGCTTGAGGCTCTCGAGCTACTAGGGAGGGAGAATCAGGCCACTTTGCAGCGCATCGAGACGTATCAGCAGTAGCAGGAGGCACGTCAGCTACAGCAGGACCCCATACTCCAGCAGATGGCCCAGTTCATGGCCCACTATGCCAGTCAGCACGACTGGCAATTGCCTTAGACAGGGAGTCTTCTATCCTTTACTTTTTGCTTTCGTGTTATTTCGCATTTTGGGACAAAACGCTACACTAATGGGGGATGGGAGTAAAGGATAGAACGTTATTTTTATTTTCTCTTTTATTGTTATTTTCGTACTTTTGTTTCAGTCGTGTGACGTACCTCTAATTTTAATGTTGTGTTATTTTACACTTTATTTTTACTTTTGAGTTATTTTGCACCTTATTTTTACCACCTTTATTTTTCTCTTTATTTTTACTATCTTTATTTAGCTTTTAAATAAATGTTTTTGTTAAATAATTTTGAATAAAAACCTCACTCTAAAGTTTTGCTTTAATCGAACAAGAAAATCAAACAAAATTTTATCTAGAATAAATGTTAAATTTTGATAGGATGAAATTTTATTTGAAAATCTTAAATTTTGTAAACGAATTTTGGACTATTTTGAATACGTAAAGTTTTTGATTTCACTCAGTATTTAACAAATCGACATTTACATTTTGAGGAATAAAATTGAGTTAATTGGCACACATTACCTGTCCAAAGTGAGTTGTTGAGCCTAATTTAAAAAGCATTCACTAATGCTTCATTTTTTCTCACGAGTGTTCCATAATTACACGAAACTTGAAAATTTGCATCAAATACCGGTCAAAACCTCACTCGTCTAGCTCAAAACACGACATGATTAAGGCCTTCCTTGTTTTACCCCCACATTTCAAACTCGAAATAGTAGCCCACCTTAAACACATTCTCCGTCGTTCACCCCTTTGAGCCTAGACATTCCATTCGTTTCACCACGTTACAAGCCGTATTCCCTTCATAAATACCATTTTTGCACCCCCTAAATTTACGGGCAATTAGCAACCAATATGCTTGAGACGGTGATTCACAATAAATACGAAATTCAGACAAACACTTCTACCGATATATAACGGTTATACCTCTCTATTTTCGTATATTTCATACTTTCTATATATATATATAAATACAATTCATATTGATATTTATATATATATAAAGTCAAAAGTAAAAAATAAAAAATAAAAAAAATTAAAAAAAAATAAAAAAGAAATTAAAAAAAATCTATATATATATATATATATAAATATATAGTATCATATAAATAAAAGAGGAATTTTCGTTACAAAAACTCTGAATTTCCGAAAGACAATCTTTTTTTTGTGAATCTATCAAATAATTGCCCGTGAATTTACCTACCCACAAAATCTCCTCTTCTCCATACCTTTACCTTCAACCAACGTTACAACCCGTTAAAGACATTTTGATCGTGTTTATAGTCAGTCGGGTTTTTAGTAAAAATTTGGATGACCATGCAAATTTTTAATAGTTAGTGTTTTTATCGGATTCGAGAGAAGATTTAATGCCCTAAACACTTGAGCGTAAGAGTGACTTCCATGCGAGGTGTTTAAATTGGTTCAATTTTATTCAACATAATGAAAAATGTCGGTTTGGAAAATAAGAGTGTAAAAACAAAGCATTTTATCCAAAGAAATAGTCTGAGATTTGAATATAGAATTTTTGCTCATTTTTTATTAAAATAATTCCTGTCTTTACGTTAACTGATTCGACGATAAATTTTGTTTGCAACTTTTCTTTGCTTGAGGACAAGCAAAGCTTAAGTTTGGGGGTGTTGTTATCGTCGTAATTTATAGCATTTTTAGTATTTAATTACTAGTTATTTTGTACCATTTTAATAAATTTTAATAATGGTTTTTGTATATTTTCTTCATTTTATGTATCTAAGCCAATTTGTGTGTTTTCTAGGCACTTTCGCAAGGTTTTCGGCACAAATAACCAAGTCGGGGCTTAAGGCGGCAACTCGGGAGTAAAAAGGACCAGAAAAAAAGGAATTTTAGTGACACCCAGCGTGCACTTCGTCGCAGATAGGTGCTGTAAGATAAAGTCCAATTATTCACACTAGAACAGATTTGACACATTTTCGTATTTTCAACTTATCTCCCTCATACGGACTCGGATTGAGGCGATTCAAAATGCGCTGGAAAGCTAAGAGAAAGATGAACAAATGACTAACAATAATCATCTCCAAATTCGAAGTGCATCAGGCCCAGAAAGTTATCCAAAGTTGATGAATATGTTGAAGCCTAAGATTCCTTTACACATTTCAACTCCTAAATTATTAAACTCTTCCCCCATGCTCTCTTAAATGCTAAATTAAGATGATAAGGAGTGAGAGGCCATAAGGATGACTTGGTCTTTAAAATTATGTGTGCCATTTTACTATAAAAGGAGGCCTTGGATGCCATTTGAAGACACACCAAGCTTAGGCTTAATTCCTCCCTCTATAATGTTATTTTGCTGATTTTTCTCTTCAAAAATCAGTTGTTTTGTTGTCATAATTTTTGTTATTGTTCTTAGAGTGTTGTTTGTGCACAAGTTCATCAAATAAAAGTAAGTTTCAAGTTACCGAAGAAGTTTGTTCGGCAATTGTCATTACGGTTTCTTCTAAACTTTAATCTCTTTTATTAATATGAACTCTATTATCTATCTTACTAAGGTGTGTTTTAATCTAATCATGGGCTAAAACCCCCTTAACTAAGGCTAAAAGCGGATCTTAACCTTAATTATATGGTAATTACGTTTAACCTATTTAAGTTATCTTTATCCTTTTTAAGAACTAACTTATGATTCTTAATGCTTGTAGGAGATGGGCCAACTCTCTACTTGAGTATAATTAATCGTTTATATTGATCGTGATTAAATTGATTAATCGAAATTCATAAGTTGGACCTAAAAACCATTTAGTGTGGCTTATTGGTTTTCCAAGGTTTTTCATGAATCTTATTACAAATTTTAGATTTATTACTTGAGCCGAACCAAAGGAAAGTAATAAATCGAAGGTTTGGAAATAAAAAAACTTAATGCTTCTTTGGATTAATTACTTGAGCCGGACCAAGGGAAAGTAATTAATAGAAAGTTTAGAACTAATTACTTGAGCGGTTTTTCTTGAATCTTAAGTAACCACTTTAGCCGAACCAAGGTAAAGTAGATTAAAAAGGTTTAGATTAAATCTTATTACAAATCTTAGATTTATTACTTGAGCCGGACCAAGGGAAAGTAATAAATCGAAGGTTTGGAACTAAGAAAACTTAATGCTTCTCTTGATTAATTACTTGAGCCGGACCAAGGGAAAGTAATTAGTCAAGAGTTTAGAACCAATCTCGAGAACTAATAGTTAATAAGAAAAATTGCCATCTTAAGAAGGATAAAACAACTTAAAAGGGGTTAAGTGTTATTACCAAGCAAAGAGGTTAAGTGAAGCTAAAAGCCTTAGTTTCCAGCGACTGGGAGCTCCTGCAATTCACACCGAAACGAAGGCCTCTTACACTCTTAATGGCCACGACGTGGTTCTTTTATTGCAAGGAGACCAGAAACTAGGATCATTACTTAAGATATGATATGACTAAACTAAATTAAGAAAGTACTTTGCAAAGAGAGAAGGATTTAGAAAGCCATAACTTTTATTACACAAAGAGTATTTTACAATGGAAGCAAAGGATGATCTTACAAATGAGCCAAGATTTCCTTATATAGGAAAAACCTTAGGAACAAGACAAAATAAAAAAGAAAAGATAAGAATAACATCTTATCTTGCTTACACACCACTCACCACACCATTATCTTTTTGAAAGATAAGAATAGAATCTTATCTTTCTTACACCATTATACAACATTATTATTACAATACAAGAAAAGCACAAACATAATTCTTAAACCACAATTTTTGGATAAGTGGCACTTATGTCTTTTGGATAATGACTAGGAGAGAGATTAAAGTTCTTCTAGTCTTCATCGTCCGAATCAATGTCGCCATACAGCGATTCATACCATGGTCCTCTCATTTCTCGTGGGTCCGGATAAGGGTCTTGGAAATCTTGGAAGTAATGAGGTGGAACTTGAGGTTCTTGAGGTGGCACTTGAGTTGCTTGAGTTGCTCGAGGTGGCACTTGAGTTGCTTGAGGTGGCACTTAAGGTGGCACTTGAGTTGCTTGAGGTGGCACTTGAGTTGCTTGAGGTGGTCTTGATCTGGAAGAAGATGTGTGTCCTGGTTCTGGTTGTCGTTGTGAAGCCATAAATGGAGTTCGATTTGACACTAAGTGAATGTTGACTGGCTTGGCAGGGTACAGAGTTGTGCTAAGAATTTGGTTAGCATTGAGATCATAACCATTGAGGCAACAAAGATAATTTTTGAGTGCCATTTTTTCATTGCCTTTGGTTTCTTGTATTGGAGTTAAAAAAGTATTCCACTCATAAGCTTCATTTTGAGTCCAAAATTTCCCTTGCATGTCTTGGAAGTATGGCATGTGGATGATAAAGACTGCACTGGTTGATAAATGGGACGTTGCACTATCCCAGAGCTTGAGTCTTTCAATTATTTTCTGGAGTTCCTTTCGCCACCACGAAAGGGGGGCATACCAGTCCATTAAAGTCCATAACAGAGAATCACATTGATGTTCTTCATGGAGGTGATGAAACATTTCCAAGACTGGTATTTCAATGGCAATAGAATAGAGAACTGTTAAGCACCAAATGCACCATAATTCGGAAGAGAGGAGATCTTGTGTGGGTTTCAGACGGAAAAGGATAAGGAAAGGGCAATCTTGGTAAAATTCATCAGGTTTAGGGAGGTTCCTTGCAGTGAGGAAGTATTTGAAGTGAACAAACAGGTGGGTTTTGGCATAGCACTGAATTTCAAAAATATTTTTGAAATTAGTTCTAGGAGGAAAGGGGTGAAGGGCTACAGGATTCTTAGGAGTAGAGGATGCCATGAAGATGAAAGGTAGGGAGGCTATAGAGGTAATAAGTGAAGGTTGTGGTCTGGAAAGTAAGTCTGGGATGAGGTTCTGATTTCCTTTTATATGCTCCACATGGAAGTCATATTTTGCAAACCAGTCCTTAAGTCTCAATAATTGTTGGCTAGGGAGAGACTTATTTTTAAATTCAAGGATTTTCGGAAAAGATGAATTATCCATTCTGACAGTGAAATGATGGCCGATGAGATGGAATTCAAATTTCTTTATACCATTTTTTACTGCAAGAATCTCTTTGATCGTGGTGTGATAATGTTGCTCTGCAGCTTTGAATTGTCCACTAGCATGTCCACAGTAATGAGAAGTTCCATCAACTTCTTTAATAAGCAATGCACCCCAATGTTCATCACTAGCATCTGTTTGTAAAACACGCTTTCCAGTGCCAGGTATCTTTAATGCTGGAGGATTTTGAGCCACAACTTTAAGTTGCTGAACAGCTTTAGTCTGGACATGACTCCACGATGAGGCATTCTTTTTCAGCATCTTTGATAATTGGCTAGTGTGCTCAGAGACATGAGGGATGAATTCCCGGATGTAATTGATGATTCCCAAGAATTGCTGAATTTGCTTTACAGAAAGATTCTCATCAGGGAATCTCAATAATTCTTGAGAAATGTGGGGTCCAGGCTGATATTGGCCATATGGAATCTCATGCCTAAAAACTCCACTGAGTCTTGTCCAATAGTGCTCTGCTTTTCAGAAAGCATTATGCCATGTTGATCTACAATATGCTGGAATTGGACCAAAAGACTATTATGGGCTTGGACGTCTTTTGAGAAGAGTAAGATATCATCAATGTAGATAAGAGCACTGATAGGGGCGTTTCGTCCCTATCTTTTAGCGTGATTTACGGTTTAATTTTAGAAGAAATAAATAAGTTTAATTACAAAAAAAGAGTGTTTTAATAAAATAACAAAATAAAAATAAATTCCTTACTTTCGGTTAATTTTCCTTATTTTTTATTAATATTAGAAAATAAAACGTCAAGCTAACTCGGCTCTCAAAATTTGTATTTCAGGTACGAGGAAGGAGTGAAAATCTACTCAAATACGCGGGGCGTATCATTATTTACGTGGGGCGTATCGTCATTTACGCGGGGCATAAAACATGGTGTCAGAAATAATTGCCTTATCCGCAGGCACCATGTGGAAATGACTCAGCATACGCGGGGCGTATGACACCTTACGCGGGGCGTATGACACATGTCAGAAATGATTGGCCTAATCCTGAAAGTCAGACTGCATTGTCTCCCGGAGTCAACTCTCCATACGCGGGGCGTATCACCATTTACGCGGGGCGTAAAAGGTAGTTCTTCAACGTAAAAAGATCAGAGACTCATTTACGCGGGGCGTACTTCAGCTACGCAGGGCGTATTTGAGACAATTAGACATAGAATTAGTCTACATGCAGGAGATTTCTGACGGAATAGGCACTTACGCGGGGCATATATCATCTTACGCGGGGCGTATCATGGGATTTCTGCACCAAATAATGTTGCTCCATACTTGTACCTTGTGAAGTTACAATTCTACCCTTAGCTTGATGTATAAATAAGAGTGACTAGCACTCATTTAACCACCACATCACCTTCTACCTCTTATCTCTTGACACCTTGTACATAGCTACATTTTGCTTCTTTTGATAGATAGTTGTTGTATAGTTTTGGTTTTAGATTCAGTTTATGTAATAAAACTCTCCCACCTCGAGAGCTTGTTCGGTTATTCCGGCGTTCCATCAACGTTCCGCTCCATCATTCATCACCAAGCTCGGGAGTTCCACCTCCAAGTCCTAAGAGACGGCCTTGAGTCCGGTTGGCTAGTTTCGAGGGCCGATTCTTCCTTCTTTCGCTTGCTAATTAGCTTGCACTCTTCCTATGTACTAGGCTTGGTTGTATTCCTCATTTATGCTTTCCATATTTATAATACGTGATTTGCAATTTCCGTTTCTATATACGTGTTGATGTTTATTACTTGTTTTGATACTCGTAATTGACTATTGTGTAGGGGAACGCGATTTCCGACGCCATTCGGGCTATCTTTAGGGATTCATATAGGTGTTGCCTTACCGGAAGTGACAAACCGGAAACCGTAGGAATTGACAAGCCACGGAACTTACGGGCCCTAGTTTCTGATCCCCAGCATTAGACACGCCTTGACTAGGAACCACGTAGTCTAAGTACCTCACGGATCGGTCGAACTACACGTAGTCGTCTTTGCAAGAGTAGACCATTAATCGTATATATTCGGAGTCTTTGTTTGTCATATTTTATAACTTATCGTCGCCATTGCACCTCGCAGAGTATTTGCTACATAAATTTGTCTCACTAATAGTTTAGGAATAGTTTGTAGTTGGTTCCCACATCAACCCCAAAGTATTCGCCGCTTAAATAACGTATAAAACCGAGTCGTCTAATACTTGCAGTTATAAATCCCGTGGATTCGATACCCGGTCTTAACCGGATTATTACTTGATACGACGGGGTACACTTGCCCCTAAGTAGTCGTAGCGTCTAGTAGAGTTAGAGCATTAAACTGCTTTTGGACATCTCGGCTCTTGAGCGAGCTCATTTATTGCTTCCACAAGGACCTCCCGTCTTTATTTCCTATGCTACCCGAATTGCCCATCTTCGTGGCACTATGGGTGGTGGCGCTTCAAGTTCTCAATTTGTAGGTACCGAAGGCGGCGGAGAGGCGGAAGGCGAGGAGGATGAACCACCGGCTCAAGCACAACCCCAAGCACCTCAAGCGGAGGATGATCCGATAGATTTGCGGAGGATTTTGAACCAAATCAATTCCAACAATCGTCAAATGAGCTTGAGAATTGATGATTTGGTTGAAAACAATATGGTGATGAATGACAACCTCAACCTTTTGAGGCGTGAACATCGATCGACTCGACATTGGATGCTTTCCTTTTTCCGACGCCGCAATGTGGAGACGTCACCTACACCTCCCGATTCCCCACCTCAAGCATAGGTTGTTTTCCTTTCACTTTAATTTTATTATCTTGTTATAATTTGGTACAATTTTAATTTTCCTATGTTTGGTACAATTTTCTCTTTTTAATTTTATGTTGAATATTTAATTTGCTACAATTTCAATCTTTGTTTCATATGCCTTATTTCGTATTTATTTTTTATGTTTTCTCCATTATTTTTGCACCAATGAGGACATGGTCCAATTTAAGTGTGGGAGGAGATATACATATATCCATTTCTATACGTATACGAATAAATACAACAAAGATATTATTTTGCAAAACAAATAACAAATGCAACGTATTTTGCAACATAAACTTGTTTAAAACGCTATTTTTATTAACTTTACATTTTTTTTATATGTTCATAAATTAACCATAAGTTAATATGATTATTTTTAGGTTATCATTATCGTTAGAAATGATATTTCTATACGGGCAAAAAAAATTCAAATTTTTCACAAATCTCCGTTACGATTTTAAGTAAAATTGTCTCGAGTGAATGTATTTTAAGTAACAAAAATTCTTTATTTTTAAATCTCTATTTTATATCATGCAATTCATGATACAATAAATCTTATTTTAAAATTTCAATTAGGTTTATAGGCATTAAATTGAACTAACAATTTTAGCTCGGTTTGATTTTGTCTTACATTAACACCAATTGAAGTTTTTAAGGAAACTTTAGCCATAATACATGTTGAATTTTAAGTCAATATAGGATGAATGTGCTATCTTTCTTTTTCCCAAGTTATAATTCAAATTTCATGTTTCATATTAATTAATCAATTAGTTGAATTCTTAACTTTTGGCCACGATTGAGACCAACCTTATCACAATCGAGGTATGAAAGGGAAGAATAATTAAGTACCGTTTACTTTTGGCCACGGTTGCGACCACCCTTATCACAATCGAGGTATGGAAGGAACGTTTAAAGCAAAAATTATAAGCGTGTATAAGTTTAAAGTAACGATTGCGTCCACCCATGGCATGGTCGGTACCTCTTAAGCAAACACAAAGCAATAAAATACGTATAAAGTTACGATCAAGACCACCCTTATCTCGGGCGTAACTAAGCAAAATAAATTAATCTTAAATACTTATTTAAAATAATATATCTCACATATTAGTTTAGGTTTGGGAAAGGAAAATTTTGTGCTTTGAAATGCCTTGAGACGAAAGACTCAATAACATGCGTTCTTATATCGTCCCGAATGCTTCAATTCAAAATTGAAAATACAAGACGAATGATATATCGTATATTATACTAAGTTAGTTTGATGTTTTGCGTATAAATTTGCCATGCGAAGCTAGTCTTTTCGGCTTAACTAATTTAAAAGGTAATATAGAGATATATGTTTTATTTTCATAAAGAGATTAGTTAGAGAATAAATTCAGTGAAATTTTGCTCGGGACTAGCAAAAGATTAAGTGTGGAGATTTGTTAAGCCCAAAATATACCTAAAATATCATCGATAATTACATCAATATTGCTACGAATTTATGCTATTTATAACTGTTTAGAAAGCTTTTACTCTCGAATATGTTTCTTTCTTGCAAGATACATAAATATTTGGTAAAATCCAAATAGGAGTAAAAAGAGCTCAAAAATAGAAGAAAAGCCCTACAAAAGGAGTCGAAGACGACGAAAATTAATAACGCCAAGTCGAGAACACGAACGAGCGCCAAAGAAGTGAAAAACGTTCCTACCGCGACCGCGGCCCCCAATATTCACGGCCGCGACACGCGTCCCTCAGCCCCTCCTTCCCTTCGTCCGAAGTACAAATTGTTGCTCCCCCATTCTCGGTAGAGAATTTAATATTCTCGGTACGAGCAGGAGATTTTAGAAGCCTAGTTACACACTTTCGTTTTTGACGAAACGCGATCGTTCGGGTGGATAAAGACGTCCTTTCGCAGCGGACACGATCCTTCACAACGGACACGACACTTCAATCAAGACTCTTCAACATCTATAAATAAAGAGTTGAAGAATAATATATTATATGTGTAGAAGAAAGAGATTAGTGTAGAATTTATGCAGAAATTCCGAATCAAGTGATTCAGAAGTTAGATTTCGATTTTGTTCAAAAGCAATATGTTGTACACACATTGTTTACTAAATAATAAAAAATTCAGTAATGTTTAGACATTGTTCCAGTTTAGTTTACATTTTGGTAGTAGACCGACCCAGTCTCTATTACGAAGATTCAACGAGAAGATTGAGTAGAGGATTCGCCCCTGAGCCTGACAAACTCTAACGAAACCCAAGGAAAGGATTGACAACCCGTTCACTTGCACGCCGTCGAAGAATTCAATGCTCCATGTTCTCTGTAAACTTGTATCAATTTATATTTCATCTAATAAAGTCCGTTCTATTCGATAGATCTTTATGCAGCACTTATGGTAACCAATCCACTAAAGTGACTGCTGGTGTTTTCATTAAAATGTATTTAATCCAAAATCTTTACAAGGAAACTTTGTTGAACACTTAGGCAAATTATTATCTCGAAAGAGTTTTAATTTGATTAAGGGCAACTATCCCGAAAGGGTTTTGTCGCGTTCAAAGCCAATTAATTAGAGGTTCCGTCATTTATTTCATCTTTATAATTCGTACAAAGTTTAAAGTTGTTTTCTTTGCTTAATGCAAACAAATATACTTGTTTACTTTTCTAAAGTACTAAAATGTTCCTGTTTTGCAAATTTATTTTTAAATCAGAATATTTTCTAACATCTTCATACTCTAATCTAATTCTTATTCTAGCAATTTCAAAACCAAAACCGATTAAACGATTTTCCATATTATAAACCTTAAAAGTAAATTTAACCGATTCAAAATAAGTTTTGTTGAAAAAACGTTCCCAGTGGGATCGATATCTTTTATTACTACAAGCGTATACCGTGCACTTGCAGAAATCGCTCAACAATAGTTTTGGTTTTAGATTCAGTTTATGTAATAAAACTCTCCCACCTCGAGAGCTTATTCGGTTATTTCGGCGTTCCATCAACGTTCCGCTCCATCATTCATCACCAAGCTCGGGAGTTCCATCTCCAAGTCCTAAGAGACGGCCTTGAGTCCGGTTGGCTAGTTCCGAGGGCCGATTCTTCCCTCTTTTGCTTGCTAATTAGCTTGCACTCTTCCTATGTACTAGGCTTGGTTGTATTCCTCATTTATGCTTTCCATATTTATAATACGTGATTTGCAATTTCCGTTTCTATATACGTGTTGATGTTTATTACTTGTTTTGATACTCGTAATTGACTATTGTGTAGGGGAACACGATTTACGACGCCATTCGGGCTATCTTTAGGGATTCATATAGGTGTTGCCTTACCGGAAGTGACAAATCGGAAACCGTAGGAATTGACAAGCCACGGAACTTACGGGCCCTAGTTTCTGATCCCCAATATTAGACACGCCTTGACTAGGAACCACGTAGTCTAAGTACCTCACGGATCGGTCGAACTACACGTAGTCGTCTTTGCAAGAGTAGACCATTAATCGTATATATTCGGAGTCTTTGTTTGTCATATTTTATAACTTATCGTCGCCATTGCACCTCGCAGAGTATTTGCTACATAAATTTGTCTCACTAATAGTTTAGGAATAGTTTGTAGTTGGTTCCCACATCAACCCCAAAGTATTCGCCGCTTAAATAACGTATAAAACCGAGTCGTCTAATACTTGCAGTTATAAATCCCGTGGATTCGATACCCGATCTTAACCGGATTATTACTTGATACGACGGGGTACACTTGCCCCTAAGTAGTCGTAGCGTCTAGTAGAGTTAGAGCATTAAAAAGATCACATCCACATTAGTAGCACATTCACCGCCATACACATTTAAATCGTCATAAGAAAAGCTCTACACACCTAGATCCTACGCCCATCAAGTTTTTGGCGCGGTTGCCGGGGATTTATAATTTCTTGCAATATTAGACAAAAGCGTTTTATTGTTAGTCTAAGCATTTGTACATATTACTTTCTTTTTGTGAATAATTTATTTTGTTTCATACTAATAATCTTCTCCATGGTATCATAGTTGTCATCTGTGGGACGATCTCATGGATGAAGAATGTTCGCACCAACAATCTCCCTCGCAATTTGATGTGGTAATCTCTATCCTTAAAGATATTCAAGTAAGATTATCTAACAATGAGGCATATTGCAGGGATTTGGGAAATCAAATCACTAGATTGACATCTCGTATTAATTCAACCACGGACGAATCAATTCGAGACGCCAATCCGGGTGGTCAAGTTGTAGGGGTCGAGTTAATTGAGCCCTCTCAAGAGGAGTCCCCAAGTCATGTAGGATGTCTCAACTACGAGGAGCCGGAAATCCTAATCGATAAGCCGGTTGTGTGTGGGCCCATGGAAATAAATCCAAAGCTAGAAGAGTTTGAGGTTCCTTCTACCTCGGAATATTTCACTCTTTTTGAACTACCAAAGGAGTCAAAAAGGGAGCAAACGAAACTCTTTAATAATTTCTGTAAATATAGTTTTTGGTTTTCATTAAATTTCTTTGAATCTAACAATCCGTTTTGTAGGTACGGATTGTTCATTCAGGAATTTGCATTTCTAACACGAGAGGAAGCATACACCTAGGAGGAAATGCTAAGTCGAGCTCACCGACTATAGCGTAGCGCTTCTTGGGAGGCAACCCAAGCTCGAATAAGGGAGTTTTTCTTTCCCAACTTTTATTTTCCTCATGTCATTTCTTTTAAAATAAAAAAAATCCCACTTTATCCAAAGGAGAATAAGCCACGCGGGGTGTACACACCTATACACCCCGCGCACCGTGCTTGTTATTTCTGTTTTTGCGTGAGTTAATAACATTCACGCGGGGCGTATCCCTGTTACGCCCCGCGTGCTCCACCTTTTCCATAATAAGATGGCTCAGAGCTCGGAACACGCGGGGCATCACTTTACGTGCGCCCCGCGTATCTGAGTCTCTGGTCCCGGTGCACTTAAAAAGCCTCTTCTACGTGGGGCGCCCCCAGGGATACGCCTCGCGTAGGATCTGACCTTAAGGGTCCCTTTTTCAGCTCATTCTTTATTTTTGTTTTTGTTTTGTTTTCTTTTTGCGACGCCCTTGGAATAGGCGTCATTTTAATAATGCGGAGGGACGTGCAACCCCGCACTTTTAGTTTGGTTTGCACTAACAAAAAAAAAATAAAAATCAAATAATTAAACAAATTTATTGACTCTTGAATTCTTCCGACACGCTACACCTCCTTCGGAAATTAACTAAAGTTCCGTTATTTGTCGTAAAAAATAAAAGCGTCGGAACATAAAGGAATGATTCAATTAAGAGATTTTAGTCTTGGTTTTGAAGTTAGGGAATTTATGAAAAGCTTAGGCTAGTACTAAACTAAAGCATTGAGTCTTAACCCAAATGTTATCTCCATAATGAACTTTGAAAAGGCAATAAAAATGGGATAGTTGAGAATTTAGCGAAGACTCGATAGTACACAATTTAAACCTGAATCTTTGTGAGGTATTTTTGAGCCTAAACGAGTTCGCACGAGAACTCTATTTCTTTCACAATTTTTCGAGAGCTTTGACTTCACTCGACTCATAGAATTTGCATCTAATACCGGGTTAAGTACACTTATTTTTGGTAAAAAGGCAATAGATGATAAACTGAACCTACTTAGGCTAATTTTTCTTAATTTATTTTTCTCGTTTTCATTAAACATTAGGAAACCCCTACGAGCCTATTAACCAACTTTTTTTTGTTAATACCCTTTTAACATTTAACCCTTTTTCCTCTTGTTCAAATACCGACAAAATCAATTTGCACCCGAATTACCCGAAATAAGTCACGGCCTTAGCAAATGAGCACCATAAGCTTTCAAAATAGTGTTTTTGCGCCTCTATCAAAACAAAGGATACAATAAAAATAAAAAGGCATTCTCAAGCTCCACCCGAGCAATTTTGAAGTATATCTTGTAAAATTCGCTAAGACCGAAGCAAAATACGGTGCGATCATAAGTCGGTATTTTGGAACTTGAGTTTCTTTAAACTAACCACTAAAGAAGCCACCCACATTACAACCCCCCTCCGGGTTCATTTTTAATATTGCTTAACCATATTTTAGGAGGAAAAACCCGGATGAAAATGCAAATTCAACATGGTCTCGAGTAAGTGCAAGGAAGAGTGCGAAAACACCGATCCACTAAAAATTGAGCGTAAGAGTGAAATTCCTTGGTGAGGTACTACCGAGTTCTCAAAAAAAAAATGATCGGCTCCCGTTAATATCGCCTACTAAACTTAATCATGGAGGTCTCAAATAAGTTTTTGTACTCAATTGCTTGCATAGGTACTTACCGAAACCTTTGCATAAAACCGTAACTTTGAAATCACGCACTTGGTAAAACCAACCTTCGGTTTGTTTCTCAATTATCCCAATCCCTTGTCTTTCGATTTCTTTTACTTGAGGACAAGTAAAACTTTAAAGTCCGAGGAGGTTTGATAGGTGCATTTCGTCCCTATCTTTTAGCGTGATTTACGGATTAATTTTAGAAGAAATAAATAAATTTAATTACAAAAATAGAGTTTTTTAATAAAATAACAAAATAAAAATAAATTCCTTACTTTCGGTTAATTTTCCTTATTTTTGATTAATATTAGAAAATAAAACGTCAAGCTAACTCGGCTCTCAAGATTTGTATTTCAGGTACGAGGAATGAGTGAAAATCTACTCAAATACGCGGGGCGTATCATTATTTACGTGGGGCGTATCGTCATTTACGCGGGGCATAAAACATGGTGTCAGAAATAATTGCCTTATCCGCAGGCACCATGTGGAAATGACTCAGCATACGCGGGGCGTATGACACCTTACGCGGGGCGTATGACACATGTCGGAAATGATTGGCCTAATCCTGAAAATCAGACTGCATTGTCTCCCGGAGTTACCTCTCCATACGCGGGGCGTATCACCATTTACGCGGGGCGTAAAAGGTAGTTCTTCAACGTAAAAAGATCAGAGACTCATTTACGCGGGGCGTACTTCAGCTACGCAGGGCGTATTTGAGACAATTAGACATAGAATTGGTCCACATGCAGGAGATTTCTGACGGAATGGGCATTTACGCGGGGCGTATATCACCTTACGCGGGGCGTATCATGGGATTTCTGCACCAAATAATGTTGCTCCATACTTGTACCTTGTGAAGTTACAATTCTACCCCTAGCTTGATGTATAAATAAGAGTGATTAGCACTCATTTAACCACCACATCACCTTCTACCTCTTATCTCTTGACACCTTGTACATAGCTACATTTTGCTTCTTTTGATAGATAGTTGTTGTATAGTTTTGGTTTTAGATTCAGTTTATGTAATAAAACTCTCCCACCTCGAGAGCTTGTTCGGTTATTCCGGCGTTCCATCAACGTTCCGCTCCATCATTCATCACCAAGCTCGGGAGTTCCACCTCCAAGTCCTAAGAGACGGCCTTGAGTCCGGTTGGCTAGTTCCGAGGGCCGATTCTTCCCTCTTTCGTTTGCTAATTAGCTTGCACTCTTCCTATGTACTAGGCTTGGTTGTATTCCTCATTTATGCTTTCCATATTTATAATACGTGATTTGCAATTTCCGTTTCTATATACGTGTTGATGTTTATTACTTGTTTTGATACTCGTAATTGACTATTGTGTAGGGGAACGCGATTTCCGACGCCATTCGGGCTATCTTTAGGGATTCATATAGGTGTTGCCTTACCGGAAGTGACAAACCGGAAATCGTAGGAATTGACAAGCCACGGAACCTACGGGCCCTAGTTTCTGATCCCCAGCATTAGACACGCCTTGACTAGGAACCACGTAGTCTAAGTACCTCACGGATCGGTCGAACTACACGTAGTCGTCTTTGCAAGAGTAGACCATTAATCGTATATATTCGGAGTCTTTGTTTGTCATATTTTATAACTTATCGTCGCCATTGCACCTCGCAGAGTATTTGCTACATAAATTTGTCTCACTAATAGTTTAGGAATAGTTTGTAGTTGGTTCCCACATCAACCCCAAAGTATTCGCCGCTTAAATAACGTATAAAACCGAGTCGTCTAATACTTGCAGTTATAAATCCCGTGGATTCGATACCCGGTCTTAACCGGATTATTACTTGATACGACGGGGTACACTTGCCCCTAAGTAGTCGTAGCGTCTAGTAGAGTTAGAGCATTAAACTGCTTTTGGACATCTCGGCTCTTGAGCGAGCTCATTTATTGCTTCCACAAGGACCTCCCGTCTTTATTTCCTATGCTACCCGAATTGCCCATCTTCGTGGCACTATGGGTGGTGGCGCTTCAAGTTCTCAATTTGTAGGTACCGAAGGCGGCGGAGAGGCGGAAGGCGAGGAGGATGAACCACCGGCTCAAGCACAACCCCAAGCACCTCAAGCGGAGGATGATCCGATAGATTTGCGGAGGATTTTGAACCAAATCAATTCCAACAATCGTCAAATGAGCTTGAGAATTGATGATTTGGTTGAAAACAATATGGTGATGAATGACAACCTCAACCTTTTGAGGCGTGAACATCGATCGACTCGACATTGGATGCTTTCCTTTTTCCGACGCCGCAATGTGGAGACGTCACCTACACCTCCCGATTCCCCACCTCAAGCATAGGTTGTTTTCCTTTCACTTTAATTTTATTATCTTGTTATAATTTGGTACAATTTTAATTTTCCTATGTTTGGTACAATTTTCTCTTTTTAATTTTATGTTGAATATTTAATTTGCTACAATTTCAATCTTTGTTTCATATGCCTTATTTCGTATTTATTTTTTATGTTTTCTCCATTATTTTTGCACCAATGAGGACATGGTCCAATTTAAGTGTGGGAGGAGATATACATATATCCATTTCTATACGTATACGAATAAATACAACAAAGATATTATTTTGCAAAACAAATAACAAATGCAACGTATTTTGCAACATAAACTTGTTTAAAACGCTATTTTTATTAACTTTACATTTTTTTTATATGTTCATAAATTAACCATAAGTTAATATGATTATTTTTAGGTTATCATTATCGTTAGAAATGATATTTCTATACGGGCAAAAAAAATTCAAATTTTTCACAAATCTCCGTTACGATTTTAAGTAAAATTGTCTCGAGTGAATGTATTTTAAGTAACAAAAATTCTTTATTTTTAAATCTCTATTTTATATCATGCAATTCATGATACAATAAATCTTATTTTAAAATTTCAATTAGGTTTATAGGCATTAAATTGAACTAACAATTTTAGCTCGGTTTGATTTTGTCTTACATTAACACCAATTGAAGTTTTTAAGGAAACTTTAGCCATAATACATGTTGAATTTTAAGTCAATATAGGATGAATGTGCTATCTTTCTTTTTCCCAAGTTATAATTCAAATTTCATGTTTCATATTAATTAATCAATTAGTTGAATTCTTAACTTTTGGCCACGATTGAGACCAACCTTATCACAATCGAGGTATGAAAGGGAAGAATAATTAAGTACCGTTTACTTTTGGCCACGGTTGCGACCACCCTTATCACAATCGAGGTATGGAAGGAACGTTTAAAGCAAAAATTATAAGCGTGTATAAGTTTAAAGTAACGATTGTGTCCACCCATGGCATGGTCGGTACCTCTTAAGCAAACACAAAGCAATAAAATACGTATAAAGTTACGATCAAGACCACCCTTATCTCGGGCGTAACTAAGCAAAATAAATTAATCTTAAATACTTATTTAAAATAATATATCTCACATATTAGTTTAGGTTTGGGAAAGGAAAATTTTGTGCTTTGAAATGCCTTGAGACGAAAGACTCAATAACATGCGTTCTTATATCGTCCCGAATGCTTCAATTCAAAATTGAAAATACAAGACGAATGATATATCGTATATTATACTAAGTTAGTTTGATGTTTTGCGTATAAATTTGCCATGCGAAGCTAGTCTTTTCGGCTTAACTAATTTAAAAGGTAATATAGAGATATATGTTTTATTTTCATAAAGAGATTAGTTAGAGAATAAATTCAGTGAAATTTTGCTCGGGACTAGCAAAAGATTAAGTGTGGAGATTTGTTAAGCCCAAAATATACCTAAAATATCATCGATAATTACATCAATATTGCTACGAATTTATGCTATTTATAACTGTTTAGAAAGCTTTTACTCTCGAATATGTTTCTTTCTTGCAAGATACATAAATATTTGGTAAAATCCAAATAGGAGTAAAAAGAGCTCAAAAATAGAAGAAAAGCCCTACAAAAGGAGTCGAAGACGACGAAAATTAATAACGCCAAGTCGAGAACACGAACGAGCGCCAAAGAAGTGAAAAACGTTCCTACCGCGACCGCGGCCCCCAATATTCACGGCCGCGACACGCGTCCCTCAGCCCCTCCTTCCCTTCGTCCGAAGTACAAATTGTTGCTCCCCCATTCTCGGTAGAGAATTTAATATTCTCGGTACGAGCAGGAGATTTTAGAAGCCTAGTTACACACTTTCGTTTTTGACGAAACGCGATCGTTCGGGTGGATAAAGACGTCCTTTCGCAGCGGACACGATCCTTCACAACGGACACGACACTTCAATCAAGACTCTTCAACATCTATAAATAAAGAGTTGAAGAATAATATATTATATGTGTAGAAGAAAGAGATTAGTGTAGAATTTATGCAGAAATTCCGAATCAAGTGATTCAGAAGTTAGATTTCGATTTTGTTCAAAAGCAATATGTTGTACACACATTGTTTACTAAATAATAAAAAATTCAGTAATGTTTAGACATTGTTCCAGTTTAGTTTACATTTTGGTAGTAGACCGACCCAGTCTCTATTACGAAGATTCAACGAGAAGATTGAGTAGAGGATTCGCCCCTGAGCCTGACAAACTCTAACGAAACCCAAGGAAAGGATTGACAACCCGTTCACTTGCACGCCGTCGAAGAATTCAATGCTCCATGTTCTCTGTAAACTTGTATCAATTTATATTTCATCTAATAAAGTCCGTTCTATTCGATAGATCTTTATGCAGCACTTATGGTAACCAATCCACTAAAGTGACTGCTGGTGTTTTCATTAAAATGTATTTAATCCAAAATCTTTACAAGGAAACTTTGTTGAACACTTAGGCAAATTATTATCTCGAAAGAGTTTTAATTTGATTAAGGGCAACTATCCCGAAAGGGTTTTGTCGCGTTCAAAGCCAATTAATTAGAGGTTCCGTCATTTATTTCATCTTTATAATTCGTACAAAGTTTAAAGTTGTTTTCTTTGCTTAATGCAAACAAATATACTTGTTTACTTTTCTAAAGTACTAAAATGTTCCTGTTTTGCAAATTTATTTTTAAATCAGAATATTTTCTAACATCTTCATACTCTAATCTAATTCTTATTCTAGCAATTTCAAAACCAAAACCGATTAAACGATTTTCCATATTATAAACCTTAAAAGTAAATTTAACCGATTCAAAATAAGTTTTGTTGAAAAAACGTTCCCAGTGGGATCGATATCTTTTATTACTACAAGCGTATACCGTGCACTTGCAGAAATCGCTCAACAATAGTTTTGGTTTTAGATTCAGTTTATGTAATAAAACTCTCCCACCTCGAGAGCTTATTCGGTTATTTCGGCGTTCCATCAACGTTCCGCTCCATCATTCATCACCAAGCTCGGGAGTTCCATCTCCAAGTCCTAAGAGACGGCCTTGAGTCCGGTTGGCTAGTTCCGAGGGCCGATTCTTCCCTCTTTTGCTTGCTAATTAGCTTGCACTCTTCCTATGTACTAGGCTTGGTTGTATTCCTCATTTATGCTTTCCATATTTATAATACGTGATTTGCAATTTCCGTTTCTATATACGTGTTGATGTTTATTACTTGTTTTGATACTCGTAATTGACTATTGTGTAGGGGAACACGATTTACGACGCCATTCGGGCTATCTTTAGGGATTCATATAGGTGTTGCCTTACCGGAAGTGACAAATCGGAAACCGTAGGAATTGACAAGCCACGGAACTTACGGGCCCTAGTTTCTGATCCCCAATATTAGACACGCCTTGACTAGGAACCACGTAGTCTAAGTACCTCACGGATCGGTCGAACTACACGTAGTCGTCTTTGCAAGAGTAGACCATTAATCGTATATATTCGGAGTCTTTGTTTGTCATATTTTATAACTTATCGTCGCCATTGCATCTCGCAGAGTATTTGCTACATAAATTTGTCTCACTAATAGTTTAGGAATAGTTTGTAGTTGGTTCCCACATCAACCCCAAAGTATTCGCCGCTTAAATAACGTATAAAACCGAGTCGTCTAATACTTGCAGTTATAAATCCCGTGGATTCGATACCCGATCTTAACCGGATTATTACTTGATACGACGGGGTACACTTGCCCCTAAGTAGTCGTAGCGTCTAGTAGAGTTAGAGCATTAAAAAGATCACATCCACATTAGTAGCACATTCACCGCCATACACATTTAAATCGTCATAAGAAAAGCTCTACACACCTAGATCCTACGCCCATCAAGTTTTTGGCGCGGTTGCCGGGGATTTATAATTTCTTGCAATATTAGACAAAAGCGTTTTATTGTTAGTCTAAGCATTTGTACATATTACTTTCTTTTTGTGAATAATTTATTTTGTTTCATACTAATAATCTTCTCCATGGTATCATAGTTGTCATCTGTGGGACGATCTCATGTATGAAGAATGTTCGCACCAACAATCTCCCTCGCAATTTGATGTGGTAATCTCTATCCTTAAAGATATTCAAGTAAGATTATCTAACAATGAGGCATATTGCAGGGATTTGGGAAATCAAATCACTAGATTGACATCTCGTATTGATTCAACCACGGACGAATCAATTCGAGACGCCAATCCGGGTGGTCAAGTTGTAGGGGTCGAGTTAATTGAGCCCTCTCAAGAGGAGTCCCCAAGTCATGTAGGATGTCTCAACTACGAGGAGCCGGAAATCCTAATCGATAAGCCGGTTGTGTGTGGGCCCATGGAAATAAATCCAAAGCTAGAAGAGTTTGAGGTTCCTTCTACCTCGGAATATTTCACTCTTTTTGAACTACCAAAGGAGTCAAAAAGGGAGCAAACGAAACTCTTTAATAATTTCTGTAAATATAGTTTTTGGTTTTCATTAAATTTCTTTGAATCTAACAATCCGTTTTGTAGGTACGGATTGTTCATTCAGGAATTTGCATTTCTAACACGAGAGGAAGCATACACCTAGGAGGAAATGCTAAGTCGAGCTCACCGACTATAACGTAGCGCTTCTTGGGAGGCAACCCAAGCTCGAATAAGGGAGTTTTTCTTTCCCAACTTTTATTTTCCGCATGTCATTTCTTTTAAAATAAAAAAAATCCCACTTTATCCAAAGGAGAATAAGCCACGCGGGGTGTACACACCTATACACCCCGCGCACCGTGCTTGTTATTTCTGTTTTTGCGTGAGTTAATAACATTCACGCGGGGCGTATCCCTGTTACGCCCCGCGTGCTCCACCTTTTCCATAATAAGATGGCTCAGAGCTCGGAACACGCGGGGCGTCCCTTTACGTGCGCCCCGCGTATCTGAGTCTCTGGCCTCGGTGCACTTAAAAAGCCTCTTCTACGTGGGGCGCCCCCAGGGATACGCCTCGCGTAGGATCTGACCTTAAGGGTCCCTTTTTCAGCTCATTCTTTATTTTTGTTTTTGTTTTGTTTTCTTTTTGCGACGCCCTTGGAATAGGCGTCATTTTAATAATGCGGAGGGACGTGCAACCCCGCACTTTTAGTTTGGTTTGCACTAACAAAAACAAAAATAAAAATCAAATAATTATCAAAATAATTAAACAAATTTATTGACTCTTGAATTCTTCCGACACGCTACACCTCCTTCGGAAATTAACTAAAGTTCCATTATTTGTCGTAAAAAATAAAAGCGTCGGAACATAAAGGAATGATTCAATTAAGAGATTTTAGTCTTGGTTTTGAAGTTAGGGAATTTATGAAAAGCTTAGGCTAGTACTAAACTAAAGCATTGAGTCTTAACCCAAATGTTATCTCCATAATGAATTTTGAAAAGGCAATAAAAATGGGATAGTTGAGAATTTAGCGAAGACTCGATAGTACACAATTTAAACCTGAATCTTTGCGAGGTATTTTTGAGCCTAAACGAGTTCGCACGAGAACTCTATTTCTGTCACAATTTTTCGAGAGCTTTGACTTCACTCGACTCATAGAATTTGCATCTAATACCGGGTTAAGTACATTTATTTTTGGTAAAAAGGCAATAGATGATAAACTGAACCTACTTAGGCTAATTTTTCTTAATTTATTTTTCTCGTTTTCATTAAACATTAGGAAACCCCTACGAGCCTATTAACCAACTTTTTTTTGTTAATACCCTTTTAACATTTAACCCTTTTTCCTCTTGTTCAAATACCGACAAAATCAATTTGCACCCGAATTACCCGAAATAAGTCACGGCCTTAGCAAATGAGCACCATAAGCTTTCAAAATAGTGTTTTTGTGCCTCTATCAAAACAAAGGATACAATAAAAATAAAAAGGCATTCTCAAGCTCCACCCGAGCAATTTTGAAGTATATATTGTAAAATTCGCTAAGACCGAAGCAAAATACGGTGCGATCATAAGTCGGTATTTTGGAACTTGAGTTTCTTTAAACTAACCACTAAAGAAGCCACCCACATTACAACCCCCCTCCGAGTTCATTTTTAATATTGCTTAACCATATTTTAGGAGGAAAAACCCGGATGAAAATGCAAATTCAACATGGTCTCGAGTAAGTGCAAGGAAGAGTGCGAAAACACCGATCCACCAAAAATTGAGCGTAAGAGTGAAATTCCTTGGTGAGGTACTACCGAGTTCTCAAAAAAAAAATGATCGGCTCCCGTTAATATCGCCTATTAAACTTAATCATGGAGGTCTCAAATAAGTTTTTGTACTCAATTGCTTGCATAGGTACTTACCGAAACCTTTGCATAAAACCGTAACTTTGAAATCACGCACTTGGTAAAACCAACCTTCGGTTTGTTTCTCAATTATCCCAATCCCTTGTCTTTCGATTTCTTTTACTTGAGGACAAGTAAAACTTTAAAGTCCGAGGAGGTTTGATAGGGGCGTTTCGTCCCTATCTTTTAGCGTGATTTACGGATTAATTTTAGAAGAAATAAATAAATTTAATTACAAAAATAGAGTGTTTTAATAAAATAACAAAATAAAAATAAATTCCTTACTTTCGGTTAATTTTCCTTATTTTTGATTAATATTAGAAAATAAAACGTCAAGCTAACTCGGCTCTCAAGATTTGTATTTCAGGTACGAGGAATGAGTGAAAATCTACTCAAATACGCGGGGCGTATCATTATTTACATGGGGCGTATCGTCATTTACGCGGGGCATAAAACATGGTGTCAGAAATAATTGCCTTATCCGCAGGCACCATGTGGAAATGACTCAGCATACGCAGGGCGTATGACACCTTACGCGGGGCGTATGACACATGTCGGAAATGATTGGCCTAATCCTGAAAATCAGACTGCATTGTCTCCCGGAGTTACCTCTCCATACGCGGGGCGTATCACCATTTACGCGGGGCGTAAAAGGTAGTTCTTCAACGTAAAAAGATCAGAGACTCATTTACGCGGGGCGTACTTCAGCTACGCAGGGCCTATTTGAGACAATTAGACATAGAATTGGTCCACATGCAGGAGATTTCTGACGGAATGGGCACTTACGCGGGGCGTATATCACCTTACGCGGGGCGTATCATGGGATTTCTGCACCAAATAATGTTGCTCCATACTTGTACCTTGTGAAGTTACAATTCTACCCCTAGCTTGATGTATAAATAAGAGTGATTAGCACTCATTTAACCACCACATCACCTTCTACCTCTTATCTCTTGACACCTTGTACATAGCTACATTTTGCTTCTTTTGATAGATAGTTGTTGTATAGTTTTGGTTTTAGATTCAGTTTATGTAATAAAACTCTCCCACCTCGAGAGCTTGTTCGGTTATTCCGGCGTTCCATCAACATTCCGCTCCATCATTCATCACCAAGCTCGGGAGTTCCACCTCCAAGTCCTAAGAGACGGCCTTGAGTCCGGTTGGCTAGTTCCGAGGGCCGATTCTTCCCTCTTTCGCTTGCTAATTAGCTTGCACTCTTCCTATGTACTAGGCTTGGTTGTATTCCTCATTTATGCTTTCCATATTTATAATACGTGATTTGCAATTTCCGTTTCTATATACGTGTTGATGTTTATTACTTGTTTTGATACTCGTAATTGACTATTGTGTAGGGGAACGCGATTTCCGACGCCATTCGGGCTATCTTTAGGGATTCATATAGGTGTTGCCTTACCGGAAGTGACAAACCGGAAACCGTAGGAATTGACAAGCCACGGAATTTATGGGCCCTAGTTTCTGATCCCCAGCATTAGACATGCCTTGACTAGGAACCACGTAGTCTAAGTACCTCACGGATCGGTCGAACTACACGTAGTCGTCTTTGCAAGAGTAGACCATTAATCGTATATATTCTGAGTCTTTGTTTGTCATATTTTATAACTTATCGTCGCCATTGCACCTCGCAGAGTATTTGCTACATAAATTTGCCTCACTAATAGTTTAGGAATAGTTTGTAGTTGGTTCCCACATCAACCCCAAAGTATTCGCCGCTTAAATAACGTATAAAACCGAGTCGTCTAATACTTGCAGTTATAAATCCCGTGGATTCGATACCCGGTCTTAACCGAATTATTACTTGATACGACGGGGTACACTTGCCCCTAAGTAGTCGTAGCGTCTAGTAGAGTTAGAGCATTAAAAAGATCACATCCACATTAGTAGCACATTCACCGCCATACACATTTAAATCGTCATAAGAAAAGCTCTACACACCTAGATCCTACGCCCATCAAGCACTATGAAGGATGGGCTCAAAAATCTTGATCATGGCCTTTTGAAACAGAGATGGGGCTGTTTTTAGCCCAAAAGGCATAACTCTCCATTGATATTGGGCTGTAGGAATGCAAAATACCGTCTTGTAACGATCTTCTGGATGAATCCCAAGCTGCCAAAAACCTGCTTTGAGATCAAATTTTGAAAAGATATGGGCTTCATTAAGATGGACAAATAAGGAATTAATCCTTGGAAGGGGAAATTTGTCATCTCTTAGAAATCCATTGAGAGGCTTGTAGTCAATCACAAGCCTTTTCTTTGCACGAACTATTTCTGACCGCTTCTCGACATAAAATGCTTGACAAGCCCAAGGAGATGTGGTTGGCTCTATCAAGCCTT
The DNA here is from genome assembly GCF_963576675.1 of Euphorbia lathyris. Taxonomy (NCBI): domain Eukaryota; kingdom Viridiplantae; phylum Streptophyta; class Magnoliopsida; order Malpighiales; family Euphorbiaceae; genus Euphorbia; species Euphorbia lathyris. The sequence goes on from NC_088915.1 coordinate 61,637,931, forward strand.
GTTACAACAATTGAGCACATTCTTCTTTTGCCAGGAGAAGGTCAGCAGGTGTCATGCCCGGATGCATTGCTTTTGTAGGATTGACATCTTCATTAAGCTTGAAAGGCAATTTGATGAAGAAATCTTTATTTTTCCAAAGTGGTGAGGGATGCGAGAATTGCGAGTGGGAATCAGCACATGACTTCAAGAGAAGTTTTGTAATTTGTTGAAAATCTGGTGAGACTTCAGCTAGGGAGTACATATTAGGGACGCACGTGTACAATTTTAATTGTCGTTTGAAACGAATCCCTTCAGGAAGAATTTGTAACCCTTTAGCTTTCTGGTAGACATCAAAACCAACTAAGATGTCTTTGTCTGGAAGTGCCGACCCAAGGACTTTGACCCAAATGATACAGTTAGGGAAAAACTGAATCCCAATGGGTTTTTTGGATCTGAGTGTAGTGGAAAATACCTTGCCATCTGCAGCCTTGAAATACTCATAGTGGGTTTCCCATGAGGTATTAAGCAAAATTGATCGATTAACCATCGTCTTTTGAGCTCCAGTATCCATAAGACCAATAACAGAAATGGTTCTGTCATATTTGGACGGCAGTAGATGAATATTTACCAGGGGGTAAGTGGGAGTAAGACTCTCTGATGAGCATGATTGTATGGAATAGATGGGAAGCAAATCATCAGAAACTGGAAAATCATCATCAGAATCTTCTGAAGAAGAAGAATCTGTATAATCTTCAAGGGCGAAGATGGTTTCTGGTGTTGCTTCATCTTGCTCTGACTACAAGGATTCAACACCTGCATCTTCAAGACTGTAGGAAAGTTGTTGGACCAATTTTTGAGCCTTTTGTGGCTGATTTGGACATTTACGAGCGTAATGCCCCTTTTGACCACAAATGTAACACCGATCAGTCCGCTTATTCCTGTTGGTCTTTTTCTTGAAAAACTTGAATCGTTTCTGCCGTCTGGACCCTTGATATGAATTAGGGAATTTAGAGAATCTAGAGAGCTTCCTGTGGTGTTTCTTCTTTGAGGGACGACAGTCATATTTGCTATCCTTGCACTTGATCTGTAGGTAAGATTTGTTGCAAAATTTCTGAGCAAGATTTCTTTGGGACATGATATTGCTGAAGAGGCGTTGTTGCTCACACAATTTCTCTAGAGCAAGAAGAGTGAATTGGTGAATTTCCCCAATGCTGATGTCAGCGAAATTTCTGCCTGTAGCTGTGATGAGACGTTGTAACTCTGGTTGGAGTTCGGTTGGTAGAGAGGCAATGTAGGTGTACCGAAGATTCGGATCATTATACCCATTTAGCATGTAGTACCTCTTCACCATTCTTTGATAATGAAAGTCTAGATCTTTTTTCTTCAAAGAGCAGCATTTCATATCAAAGAATTCTTGTTTCATCTGGTTGTGATATTTTTTAGGATCGCCGATGAACTGTTGATGGATCTCTCCCAGAGCATGACTAGCAGTTGGAAGATTGAGAAATGCGGCCATCTTGTATGGTCCAAGACTTTGGTACCATTCTCGAAGCGTGCCTGTAAACCGGGAGACAAATTCAGTTAGCACCTCCTTCATGGTGACATCTTGTTTAGTCATTTGCAAATCTATCCATGCTGCCATTTCATGGAGATGGTCTCTCCATCGATGAGGAGGGAGATGATCAAATGTGAACCAAGGACCAGATGTTGGCTTGGTAGTTTTAGGTTCTTTATAGAACATAAAATCTTCATCAGCTGGTTCTTCAACTGTGGGTTCTGTCACACTAGGGGTTGGTGCAGAAGAATGTTGTTCATCAGCCATGAGTATCTGAGTAATATCATTAATATCAGCATCAGGTTCTGAAGGAAGATCTTCAGATGTTCCTTCTGAGTAGTCTGTAGAATACTCGGGGACAGTGGTGAGATGGTTAATCATGGAAGCCATATTGGAAAACATAGGTTGTTTGTCTTTTGAGGGCCTGTGATGTTTTGGCTTTGGAGAATCTTCTTCAAATGAGCCGGAAGAAGATAAAACTTTTGTGGGTGGAGCTTGAAGTTGTTCATGGATCATCTGAAAAGGAGTATATGTTTGTGCTGGAGGTGGAAAAGGTGAAAAATGATGAGGGGATCTGGAAAAGGGATGCATAAATTCTGGAGGAGAGGTTGAAGGTTGAGATTGAACCTTTGCCAAGTCTGCTTCTACTTGAGCTAACTGATCTTTTAACCTCCTAATCTCAGCTTCTTTCTGGTTGAATTCTTGACCAAATCTTCGCTGGGAAATCAGAGTTCGAAGATTATTGTCAACCTTTTGGATCTGCTGTGTCAGATCTTTCTGCGTTTTGAGTGCAAACTCTGTCAAAGAATCAACCTTTTGGGACATGTGTTTCTGGGAGGAAACCATATGCTCAAGCTTGTGATCAATCTTTTGAAGATAATTATTCTGGGCTATGGCATTGTCAGTCTGCCAGTTTAGCACAGACTCAAAGGGTTTAGGTTCTTCAAGATGGCCAGTATGGGTAACAGTATGGGAAGGTATGTAAGGAAAGGATACTGTTTTAGACTGGATGTTGGTTTGTTTTGTCAAAGGTGGGAAATCTTCTGGGGTAAAACTGGTGTTCATCATGCATGGTTGTACAAGAGGTGGTAGTTCTGGAGAATGAACAGGTGGAGAAGGATGACACCGTCTTTCTAATTTTGCAAGAAATTCAAGCTCCCTTTTGTAGATTGCAAGAGGCTTTAGATAAGCTGGGGTGACCTTAAATTGAGGGTCTGGAGTGATATCTTTTCTGGGATGGATACCGATCCAGGGTGCATCATCATCATCAGGCTTTGTCGGAGCTCTGGTTGAGGACGAGCGACAGGCTCCTTTCTTGGATGGCTTTGCTGTTTTCTTGTGCGAGTAATTATCGCAAGAATCATCATCAGAATCAAGATCTTCTACACATGTACACGATGGATCACACATCCCACTACCGGGAACATCCCAGATGAAATGACCATCTATGTGTGAAACATAGGTGTGTCGACCATCAGGCCCAAAACTATGGATGGGAATCTTCTTTTCTCTAGGAAAAGAGGCCGGAGAGATCATCATGGCTTGGTGAAAAGAGTGCCTTGGGGGTTGGAAAACTGTCTTTACCAGTCCATCTTCCCTGTTCTGAAAAGATGAAGAAGTGGTTTGGACAGGTTGAGAAATCTGGTGCAATTTCTCATATGCAGTGAGCCATTCAAGAGGCATCAACTGAGTAAGCTCTTCCTTGGAGATCTGGCTAGGGATTTGTACAATTGTTGGATTGTCATCTTCTTCTGCAATTAAGAACAAGGGTTCAGATGAAGTACTCTGTGTTGGCATGTCAAGTGCATGATTCTGGAGCCGATAAATGAGTTGGTGGTGAACTGTTGCTGCAACAGCTGTAGAGATTTGTTCAGCACCAATTAGTTGTACTTGAATCTTAAAGGTGGAAGGAAGGTTTGGGTCATGTAATGAAAGGTTGAAGTTTGGAAAAAATGTTAGAACAATACTACCGGCATTGAGTGTTTTTAAAACTGTGCCGATGACATCATGTTCAAACTTAAGAAATCTAGTATCCAACAGGCTTACTCATGCTGTGACTGGGAGACCCTTCCTACCATGAAGAGTCAGAATAATACGTACTGCACCAAGGTGGAAATGGGAGTATCCTTCTTGCCTCCATTTAGATATGAAAGAAGTAGGAATCTCCAAGGTTACATATTGTTCTGCACTGGTAGCCTTCAGAGAACATTGGTCCATTTTGGATGTTTGGACATATTCTTTAGCATGCGATCGTCTGGTGGAGATCAAAGACCTGATACTTCTTGTGATAGAAGAATCGCGCCTATAAATGTTGTATGGATTGATCAAGGGTAAGTTGGTTGAGTGGATTTGAGCATCTTCTGGAACATAAGAGTATTCCACAAGATTTTCAATTTTTGAGGTTTTGGTTTGTCGAAAGGATGATGGGATAGAAAGAGAAGAAGAAAGTTGAATGGGATTAGAAGTAGAAGTTGAAGGTGATTCCATGATTGAATGATCTTTCCTCTGTACTTATTCCTCACATAATTTGTGTAATTTTCATTTCATTTCTTGCTTAAAGTCTTAGCTTGGTTGTCCAACAAACTCTACATTTCGGTTGTTTAAATAATAGAAAGGGAGCAAAAAGATTAATGCTTATAATCACCATCCTCGTGGGAACGATACTCTACTTACACTTTATTACTTGATACACGACTAAGGTACACTTGCCTTCACATGCATGTATTTTTTAATTCATAAATAATATATGTATATTGAATTAAGATATATAGTACACCACCCATTGGGATGGATAATACGTGAATGTCAGAGACTCATAGATAGAGAATGGGAAGTATAGCTAAAGTATATTTTTAGGGAAGGTAATCAGGCAGCTGACTGGATGGCAGACTTCGCAGACACATTTGCCCTGAGTCATCATGAGTGTGGCGCGTCTCCTGCACATTCTACTCAAAGATCGGAAAGGCCGATGGACGACTAGAATAATTGTACATTAGGCTTTATTTTTTTGCTCTTTTTTTTTAATTCCTGGCCTAGTGCCTTCCTTCATCCAAAAAAGTACAACAATAATTACAAAATTAGACTAATTAATTGGGTAAATTACACCCATGGCCACTGAACTATACTCATTTTCACATTATGGCCACTGAACTAAATTTCTTCCCGGCATGGTCATCGCACTTTATACTTTGTTACACCGGTGGCCACTGTTACCGTTGACCACGAATTTTCTACCGTTGACCTTCAGTAGGACCTGTTCTCTCTCACATTTTCTCATAAAATACCCATTTTACCCTTCCCCTCTTTCTCCTCCATCTTCATGGTAATTCCTCTCTCTAAAACCAGTAGAGAGAGAAAATAAACTTTCAGTTCTTAAATTGTGATGTCATTATTTGTACAATATTTTTCATCAACAATTATTAATTAACTTAATTAAAATTGGAAACCTATTGAAGCTGAAAATTATCGGGCTCTTTTCAATGCTTATTTTATCACTAACGATAATCAGGTATTTACTTCCTCCAATTCTTGTAATTTAATTCATGACTCTTACTCAGAGGCGGTTGAAGAGGGCGGCAGATCAAAATCTCAACAATGCTTTGGATCTACAAGAAATGGCTCTCCAACTTTCGCTAAACGATCAATTTCTGACCAAAATAAGAATGGCATTGCAAAATTCGCAGCTGCGTGCCATCCAGATCCAGGTATATTTTTGTTCTAATATGCAAAAACCAATATTTGAATCTTTTATTTTTATAGAGTCCTCATACTTGTATTTGCTTGGTTAGGTTTTGCATGCCTTTATATATATTATTCAATTGGGTCTTCATTTATGTGAGCATCTTGATACTGTTTGGTTGAGCTGTTGATCTGTGATTTTGGTTTCAAACTAGCTATATCGGAGTATCTCCAAAAATTCGGGTGAACACTATTTTAGCATCAACCTTTGTGAATATTACCAATTTAATAATTTATAATTGAAAACTCTATCCCCCTCTATCTACTAGTTTTGGTTTTGGAGAGAGGAATTATCATGAAGATGGAGGGGAAAGAAGGAAAGGGTAAAAATGGATATTTTATGGGAAAATGTAAGAGAGAACAGTTCATAATGAAGGTAACGGTAGAAAATTCGTGGTCAACGGTAACAGTGACCACCAGTGTAACAAAGTATAAAGTTCGATGGCTATACCGGGAAGAAATTTAGTTTAGTGGCCATAATGTGAAAATGAGTATAGTTCAGTGGCCATGGGTGTAATTTACCCCTAATTAATTACATCCAAAATAATAAACAAAATTAAAAAAATTAATCTAAATATGACATGATCCTATACAAAATTATATCCAAAAATACACCATGCATATACAACTATATTAAAAAAAATTAATCTAAATATGACATGATCCTATACAAAATTATATCCAAAAATACACCATGCATATACAACTACATAGTTTAGCTACCATATATCTCTTCTTTGCCTTTGATTCCCAATATGCACCCAACTACACACCTTCACACATGAAAATTTGGCATTCTTCATACAATTATAATTAACATTACGTCAATTGAAATTGATTTTTAATATTAATAATTAACAAAGTCTATAAACGATGCGTTTTCGTGTACAAAACACAGTCGTTTCAAGTATGTAATAGAATTAAGTTTATAGCCATTGTAGCTATCTTGAGGAATAGATTAGTTTGGGTAGCTTGAGGATTAGGTATTTTAAGAGTCTTTAGTATCAGTATTTAAGAGCCTAACTCTTTTAATTTGTATTACTTCGGATTTCTTTATTTACATTGATGCATCTATTATATTAATTTATTATTTCAAAATGGTTGAGTTAAATTTAAGATTTATGATTTAATGTAAACGGTCATGTATTCAAATCCTATGAAACTCTTTTTTATAAGATTACTTGGCTTGCCACACATGGTGGAATCACTAGCAAGGCAAGAAGTAACCTCCACATTCTTCGTTTTCAATAACGATTTTATCAACACCAAGTTAGTTAAACAGATGTTGGTGTGCATGTCCTAAAACTTCGCATCTAGAGAGGATGTTATGCTAATATTTTGGACAAAGCCCGCGAACCAGTGACTATGGTGTTGAGGGAAGAGGGTAATACTAACAATAAAATAGCATTTATAATATATATTTCATAACAATAACAAATTGAATATTACATACAAACATTTATTTCTCTCTGAACACTCATATGCTAAACTCCATACTTCTCACCATTTTCAAAACCTTACACCGTATATAAAACTAATCAATTAGAAATATGCACTACATACTTGTAACAATTAAGACCATATATTTTCTTATCATTATTTTGACCATACAACTTGATTTCCCATGATATGTTTTTTGTTTTTTTCTATACCAACTCATCACATTTAATTGGTCAATATACATCCACGTGATCCATCCATACATTTTTGTGATCAATTTTGTTTTTTCATTTTAGTTCAATTACTTGGATACTTCACCTTCACGTATAAATTAAGTTTATTTATTTTTTAACATGCCCCCTTAAACTTAATTTTTAGTGACTCCCAGTCGAGCTCTCAATAGACTGAAGACATCGTACTTCAGCGGCTTCGTGAAAATATCTGCAATTTGATCTTGTGTTTTCACGTACTTCAGCTTCACCTCTTTTTGCTCAATGCACTCCTGAATAAAATGATACCTCGTGTTGATGTGCTTACTCCGATCATGAAACACTGGATTTTTTGCTAATGCCAGTGCATACTTATTATCGATAAAAATCTGCGTTGGATCATTTTGCGTCATCTGAAATTTCTTTAGCAATTTTCTGAGCCAAATTGCATGACAGACACACGAGGTTGTAGCAACATATTCAGCTTCACAAGTGGACAAAGTCACAATCGCTTGCTTCTTTGAACTCCATGTAAATGCAGTATCACCCAGAAAAAATACAAAACCAGTTGTACTTTTTCGGTCATCCTTGTCACCGGCCCAATCACTATCACAAAATCCAACTAATTTGAAATCATCAGCTTTTGAATAAAGTAATCCCAAATTAGTTGTACCTTTCATGTAACGGAGAATTCTTTTTGCTGCGTTCCAATGTGACACCGTTGGGGCTTCCATGTATCGACTTGCTAAGCCGACTGCATAGAGAATATATGGTCTCGTACATGTCAAGTATCTGAGACTTCTGATCAAGCTTCGGAATAATGTCGGGTTGACTCTGTCTCCACCTTCATCCTTTGTCAACTTGATTCCACATTCGACTGGCGTGCTGACGGAATTGCAATTTTCCATCTTGAACTTCTTTAAGATCTCCTTTGCAAAACCACTTTGAGAAATAAAAATTTCATCGCCATTCTGCTTCACTTTAATGCCAAGATAATATGACATTAGATCAATGTCAGTCATCTCAAACTCATGAGCCATTGTCTTATTGAACTCTTCAAACATCTTAGGATTGTTCCCTGTAAAAATGAGATCATCCACATACAAACAAACAAGTAAAATATCTCCATTTTTTACCTTTGCATACAGGGCATATTCATGTGGGCATTTGACAAAACCATTTTCTTGAAAATATTTGTCAATGCGACTGTTCCAGGCTCGTGGTGCTTGCTTAAGACCATAAGTGCCTTTTTCAATTTTAGTACTTTATTTTCTTAACCTTTCACAACATACCCAGGTGGTTGCTGGATATAAATTTCCTCTCGATATCCGTTGAGAAATGAGGATTTCACGTCCATTTGATGGATTCTCCACCCGTGTTGAGCAGCTACAGAAATTACTAGTCTGATACTCTCCATTCTGGCAACAGGAGCAAAAACTTCATTGTAGTCAATTCCGGATCGTTGACTGAACCCTTTCGCCACCAATCTTGCTTTATATCGGACAATTTCACCGTTTGCATCTTTCTTTGCTTTGAACACCCATTTAACTCCAATGGGTTTTTGACCGGGCGGAAGTGACGTCAGCTCCCATGTTTTATTTTTCTCGATCGAATGAATCTCCTCTTCCATGGCTTTTCTCCATTTTTCTTCTTTCATTGCTTCTTCTGGATCTGTTGGTTTATCATTAACAAAATGACAATAAAGAGTTAATTTATCATCGAGATTTCTTGTTACATCATAGAGATCTTTAATTGGTATGAATGTTTTAGGCTTTCCGGGCGGATGTTCATCTGAACTGTCTTCATTACTCGAGGACGAACTCGAACTGGATGAGCTTGCTGATGTTGAACTGGTTGCTGGTGTTGTAGCTGCGACTATGGCTGGTTCTTCCTGATCATTGTCTTCATCCATGAAAGGATAAAAACTGTAGCTATTTTCTTTTTCACATGTCCAGTCCCAAACTGCTTCTTCATCAATAGTGACATCTCTACTGATGACGATTTTCTGAGTCCGAGGATCGAACATTTTGTACCCTTTGGAATGTTCTGAATAGCCCACAAACAAATATTTCTTGCTTTTGTCATCTAGCTTCTTGCGTTCTTCATCCGGTATATGAAGATGAGCAACACTGCCAAAAACACGCAAATGATAAATACTGGGTTTTATTCCGCTCCATGCTTCTTGTGGAGTTTGATCCCAAACACTGACAGTTGGCGATCTGTTCAACAGGTAGACAACACAGTCTACTGCTTCGGCCCATAACTCTTTCGGTAAATTTTTTCTTTTTAACATGCTCCTCACCATGTTGAGCACCGTTCTGTTCTTTCTTTCTACTATGCCATTTTGCTGAGGTGATCTGGGGACTGAAAGGAAATGACGGATTCCATGATCTTCACAAAATTGCTTGAAAGAGATGGACATGTATTCACCGCCTTTGTCTGATCTGAGTGCCTTAATAAAATGACCACTTTCTTTCTCCACTTGGACTTTGAATTTTTTAAATGTCTCAAAAACTTCTGTTTTTTCCTTCAAAAAATACACCCAAGTTTTTCTACTATAATCATCAATGAAAAGTAGAAAATATTTATTTTTACCAAGAGACTGTGGAGTAATCGGTCCACACAAGTTTGTGTGAACTAGCTCAAGTGGTGCCTTTGCACTTGACATGGACTCCTTTGGAAAATTGGTTCTGAATTGTTTTCCAACAAGACATCCTTGACACAGTTGATGAGGCTGGTCAATGTGAGGCAATCCATTTACCATCTGCTTCTGTCCCAACTGCTTCAGTCCTCCAAAATTGAGATGTCCGTACCGTAAATGCCAAAGCCAGGGGGGACTTTGCACACAAGCTTTCAAACATTTGGCCACGTCCGTTTGAATGTTAATTGTGAACATTCTGCTTCTCGCCATGGGTACTCGTGCAATCAGCTCCTTTTTCTCATTCAACAGGAGTAGTTTCCGGTCCACCATGTGAACTTCATAATTTTTCTCCAGTAACTGTCCCAAGCTCAAAATATTACTTTTCATGTTGGGAACATAATAAACATGATCAATAAACTGGTGAGCGCCATTTTTGAGTCGAATAAGAATGGTTCCTTTGCCTGTAATAGGAACCTTAGAGGAATCTCCAAATACAACATTACCGCGAACGAATTCATAGAGCTCCACGAACATCTTCTTGTCACCACACATATGGTTACTTGTCACATTGTCAAGATACCATATATTATTTTCGCGATTTTCTTCACCTTCGTAGGTAAGTAACACTGTGCCAGTTACTTCCTCATCTTGAATATTATTGGCAGTCTCCTCTACCTCCTTAGGCAGACTCCAACATTCTACCGCGTAGTGACCATACTTGGAGCAATTATAACACTGAATATTGGACTTGTCGCGTCCTTCATTCGGCCTCCAGTTTCCTCTTCCTTAACCGCGTCCTCGGCCTCTTCCTCTGCCTCTGGTGAATTGAGTGCTTCTGTCATTGTTGTTGTTGCCGTTTTCATTTCTGCCTTGACTTTTGCCATGTCCTCATCCTCTACCATTTCCTCCTCGACCTCTTCAGCGTCCTCTGCCGAACTGACTACTTTCGCCATTTTTAAACACAGCCTTCGTTGCTAAGACTTGTTCTGCGGAATCTTCTCTTCGTTTTTCAAACCGCTCCTCGCGTGCTTGTAATGACCATACAACTTCATCAACAGACATTTCGCTGATGTCTCTGGACTCCTCCATAGCCACTACTACATAATCGAACTTTGGTAGTAGTGATCGCATAATTTTTTCAACAATTCTGGACTCTTCAATTTTTTCTCTATACTGCCGCATCTGATTTACGACAGATTTTACTCGGGATGAGTAATCACTGATGGCCTCCATCTCTTTCATCCTCATCATCTCAAATTCTCCTCTCAGCATCTGCAAACGAACTTTTTTAACTTTCTCCTCCCCTTGAAGAGAAACTCGTAGGATTTCCCACGCTTGTTTGGCGGTGGTAGCTTCGGCTAGTTTCTCGAACATTAATTCATCCAAACCTTGATGGATGAGAGTAAGCGCCTTTTGATCGCTTTTGCGATTTTTCTGCAAAGTATCCTTTTCTGCTTGTGACAACGCTGCCTCGTTGGCTGGAACTACGTAGCCTTTTTCGATAATATCCCAGACATCTTGACATCCGAGTAACGCCTTCATTCGAATACACCAACTTGAGTAATTGGTTTTGGTGAGCTGAGGGTATTGATAAGGAAGTTTGAGACCGTTTGACATTTTTTATAGGGTCTGTTTGGTGGAAGACTGACTCTCGTAACCTGGCTCTAATACCACTTTGTTGAGGGAAGAGGGTAATACTAACAATAAAATAGTATTTAGAATATATATTTCATAACAATAACAACTTGAATATTACATACAAACATTTATTTCTCTCTGAACACTCATATGCTAAACTCCATACTTCTCACCATTTTCAAAACCTTACACCATATATAAAACTAATCAATTAGAAATATGCACCACATACTTGTAATAATTAAGATCATATATTTTCTTATCATTATTTTAACCATACAACTTGATTTTCCCATGATATGTTTTTTGTTTTTTTCTATACCAACCCATCACATTTAATTGGTCAATATACATCCACGTGATCCATCCATGCATTTTTGTGATCAATTTTGTTTTTTCATTTTAGTTCAATTACTTGGATACTTCACCTTCACATATAAATTAAATTTATTTATTTTTTAACATATGGAACTCCCTAAGAATGCCACGAGCAAAAATTCTACTTGAGCCTTGGCACGAGCCATCGCAATTAAGCCTCAGCTAGCCTACGTCTGGTTTCAACTACCTTAAGGTCTCATTTAGCTTATAATTACCATACAGAATTGCATCTTCATTCGAGCAGCCATTTTGAAAATTCATTGCAGTAATCCGAATAGCTTCCATTTGCTTAAAAGGGATACGGTTGTTGGTGCCCATGACTGAGATATTGCATCATTTTCAAAGCAATCAACAAGTAATAAAAAAATAACACTTGGCAATTTTTAATGATATGGAACAAATTGAAAAGGCAAGCGCTAAACCAGTTTGAGTCCGAAATAGCAAAGAAGAGCTTTCTCTCTCTAAAATCCACCCTCTCTCTTAATCCAACATATAAATGACCTCTGAGTCCGGAATAACAAAGAAGAGCTTTCTCCCCTAAAATCCACTCTCTCTTCTAATCAAATATCTAAATGACCTAAAAATGAAAAATTTCAAGAATTAAAATTCCTTAGCATATCATTAACTCTTCAGTTTTTTTATTTGATGCTATCAACAGTCGTTTTGAGGCGTTGAGTAGTCACGAGTGTTAAAAGGTGTAAAATTCAGTAGCTATACCGTTAATAATTGAAGTTCAATAGCCACAATATTAAAATGGGTAAAGTTCAGTGGTCATGGATGTAATTTACCATTAAAACTTTACTTCTATATTTGTGCTTAAAATAAACGAGAACTTGTGATGTTGCATTCTTTTCATACCTTAGCAATTTAAAATACTTTTACATGTTCTTCACTAGGCCCCTTGTCAGAATAGTCAACTGCACCCTATATTTTAGAACCGTCCTACTTAAGACCACATTTTACTATATTTTGAGTATTGGTGCTATTTCTTCACTTTTATTCTAAATCATAATCATTTTCTAATGCGATAGTATGTTGAATGTATTGCACAGGAATGAATTAGAAAGTTTTTTTTTCTATCTCCTGAACTTAAACTTGCTTAAAATAACTATAGACTCTCTTAAGTACGAGTTCTTATATTAAGCACCCGGTCTTCCATGTTACTCGGAGGATCCCTAATTCACATTTGGACACGTGTATTATGACCCCACATAATAATTAAAATAGTAGACCTCACTACAAAAAATGAGGGCTTTAGCAGCCTTTTAATAGTGGCCTTTTTCTAAACCGTCCCATGGGCTTCATAAAAAAATCACTATAAGCGGCCCATATAGGAGGGAGTCCTGGCAGCCCACTCTAACTCTAACGTATCCTAATTTTAGGTTTACTCTGAATCGTATTTTCTTCTTCTCTCCTTCCGCATCTCATCTCGTCTTTCTTCTTTTCTCCATCATTCCAAACAACCGTCTTTGCTCAATGGATACAAAACACTCATGCTTTAGCGCCTAGTGCAACGGCTCCTGGTGCAACAGCAAGCACCAGTTTAACTTGGGGAGGTGTTGATTTAGTGGCAGTGGGTGGCAAGGTTGCTTTGTTACCGATTCCATTAGGAACCGCGGATTTTTTGGAATTCGAATTCGATATTTATTAATTCTATATTTAGAATTCTATATTTATATTAATTCTTAATTCGAATTTATTTAATTCTATATTTTTAGAATTTCTATTATTATTATTTTGATTTTTAGTATTATTTATATTATATAATAATATATCTATATTTCTATAATTCTATAATTTAATTGAAGTTAATTTACTTTACTGAAAGCGCGGACCCCGAGTTCCGAGTTTTACTAAAGTTGAATCCACTTTTTTTGCTTTTCTAACTTTTTCAAATTAAATAAAAAAAAAGAGGAGGGGAGTGGTAGTCACAAGTTTTCAATTCCTATAACCTTTGTTCGTGCAAATGTATTTTTGTTCAGCGTGATTATATTTGAAGACGCACCACTCTCATTTCGGATCCACAGTGAGATGTGTCGGACCAGCAATCTGCAATCGCAATGGCTAATAGGGACAGAGAGAGAGAGATCGGGATTATGTGAAGAAAGATCCTCCTCGAAATCATGGTTTGTTCTGTTTTGATTTTTCAAGTATATTTACTTCTCTGCAATATTGTTAGATCTTACTAGAAATTCCCTTGAGTCAATTAACAAGGATCTTATACTGCTTGAGCTTTGATGCTTCTGCTTCAGTTTTTGCTCATTGATGCTTGGGCCTTTGTGCTTTTATACTTCTGCAGTTCTGCCTCTGTTTAATGGAAGAGGGTTTAATTGAGAAGTTTGGTCTTAAAAGAACTTTGTAATTGTAAATTTGTAATTGATTGAAGTATTAATTGCTTAAAGATAACCTTGTAAATTTGTAATTGCTCTATAAATTCTATTGGTATGAACCTTGTAATTGCTTAAAACATTAAATTGTACATTTTTGATGTTCTGTTGAGTATTTTTAATTAAATGTGTGTATGATATATATAAATTGGGTGATCAATCCTTTATTAGGATTGAAAGTTCAAATTATTTGTTCATTAATTTCTTCATAGTCAATGTTGTTAGACAAGCACAAAGGAGATGATGAGCAGGCACCTTCTTCACCTTGCCTTGCTGCTTCTATTTCCCTTCCTTGAACTTTCAGAAAGCTGCAGGAGGATTTGGTCCTATTAGAGTTAATAACCGAAATGTCATTTCTATCCCTTTTCCCAAACCTGAGGCTGAGTTTGATATTCTCATTGGTGATTGGCGTTATGATAACTACAAGGTCACTTTTTCTCTTCTTTCATCATCAATATCATATCATTTATCATGGAAAGAGTTTTGAACATCCATGTGAAAATTGTAACAGGACATAAGGCGAATGACGGATACAGGCGTAAAGTTTGAGTCAAGCAATGGTCACAAACATGATCCAATTGAGAAAACTAGTTCTGAACCAGAGCATCAGATAGTTAAAAAGAGAAAGCATGCACACATTGATTTTTCTTTATTTAAAGAAATGTGTAGAGTTTTTTGTTCATAAGCCACATTGAGTCTGGGATTTTTCTTAATATTGAATTTTTGTTGTCTGTTCTGTAATGTTCTGATGTTTATGTTGTATCAGGTAATTCAGTGCTCACTTATGATATGTATTGAATCATGTATTGAATTATGTATTGAATTTAGTAATATATCGAAAGTTGATTTTTTTTTTATATTATATGTTCTTTTTTAATTGATTTGCACATTTAAATTTGATTAATTTATAAATAGTTATTGTAGGTAGGAAATTAGAATATAAAAAGCAATATTGTTATGATTAAAAGCGAGGAAGAGGGGAAGACGACAGAGGACATCCCAACGAGGTTGGCACCCCCCCTGGCCGACCACCCTCCCCCCGAATATTATTAAAAGAAGAAACCAAGAGAAAGTAAATACAATAAGTTCAGAAGGTTAGCGAAACCGATATAAAGATCTACCACTAAGGTTATCTTGAATGAAGCTAGCACAGAAAGGTGGCGGGGTATCCCACCAATTTGCAGCGGAGCTGTAACGTCCGAAGCTTGCCAGAGCGTCGGCTACCTGGTTCCCCTCACGGAAGATATGGGAGAACACCACTTGCATCTCTCGTAGCCTCGTTAGACACTCTTCCCATGAAAGACGGAGTTCCCACGGGACTGTTTTTGGCTTAGTGCGGAAAACCGAAACCACGTACGACGAGTCACATTCGAGCCAAAGTCTGATCCAACCACGACAGTGAGCATGTTTCATTGCCGAAATCGCTGCTTCAAGCTCTGCCATATGGGCAAATCTAAGCTCGCTCTTGAAGGCAAAACAGCCGAGTACCTGACCGCGATTGTTTCGAAAGACGCCCCCGCAGCCTGTAGTACCGGAATTCAACATGACCGATGCGTCAGTATTAGCCTTGATCCACCCCTCCGGTGGAGTTTGCCAGCTGACCTGGATAAGGCGAGGAGCACGCGAAAGACGTGGTGACAGGGAAAGGGTCCGTAGTATTGAGTTCTCAACTAGAGAGTTCCAAATGGTGCCTCTGCTAATTTTGTCTGCCCCTCTAATCTGCGACCACAGAAGACGAAGCGTGACGTGAATATTTGGCTTTATGTCTTCGAACCAGTTTGCGTTACGCGCTCGCCAGAGCACCCAAATCCCGTGCACAATTGAGCTGTACCAAAGTGCCTGAATCTGTGAACTGAAGCGCATCTCCAGCGCATTCATGACCAAATCCCGTAATGATTGGGCTCACGGCATGCGTCTACCAAACAGAGAGGATATGATGTTCCAGATTTGTTCAGCAAAAGTACAGTTCACCAGTAAGTGGTCGATCGTCTCCATGTGTGAAAGGCAAAAACAACACCTGGACACTATCTGTAAGCCTCTAGTCTGTAGCAGATCATGAGTTGGGATTCTACCCTTGCACGCACGCCAGCAAATAAAAAAGTGGGAGGGGGGGATATATGGTTGCCAGACCCGGTGAATTAAGTTAGGAGCCTGAGGAGGAGATAACCATTTGTAAAAAAGTCGTACCGTGAAACAACCATCTGTAGCCGGTCGCCAAAGACATATGTCTGCCTCCTCAGAGGTACCCTTGGTAGCCTCAATTACTGCTGTCACCGTCGTTGGTAGATCAGGCAGTTCTGCCCATGAATTACCCAGTTGATAGTCCTGTACCCATCCTCTCAGCTTTCTAATCTCAGCCAAAGGTATGTCTAGCCGATCCGCTATACTAGGTACGACCCATTCGGAAGTCTAGAAGTGTAAGTTCGATTGACCTCCAATTAACCACTTACAATGTTTCCTCAGAATCCAATAGGCCTCCTTCAGAGAGCCCCAGATTGACGACAGGCAGATTACCGGTCTGTGCAGACCTGATAACCCAATGAATCGGGATCTAAGCACTCTAAAACAGAGCGAATTCTCAGAGACTAAACCCCATGCCAGTTTGCCAGATAAAGCCAAATTCCACTTGGATAACTGTTTGATGCCCAGGCCCCCCTCGCTGATCAATCTTGTGCAATCCACCCAAGGTACAGTAATAGCTTTCCTGCCCGTCACCGACCCGGACCAGATAAAGTTCTTCATTGAACGTGTTAGCCTTTTGAGCAGGCTCGCTGGCCATTTATAGACAATAAACGAGTGAGTAACCGTGGTAGTGATTACGGCCTTGACAAGCGTCAGGCGACCCGCCATGGACAGAGCATTTCCCTTCCAACTGGCAAATCGGGCAGTGATTTTATCTGTAATACCTCTAAGGTGTGCAGCCCTAGGAGTTCCCACAAATAGAGGTACTCCGAGGTAGTTGAAGGGTAACATGCCCAGCTTTATACCGGTTATTTCAGCCATGGTTGCTCTTCTACAAGGAGTTATATGACTTCCAAAGAAAAGTTCAGATTTGTCCCAATTGACTATCTGACCCGAAATAGAGCCGTACAATGCAAATGTGGATGCCAATACCCGAACATTGGCGATTGATGCCTTAAAAAACAGTAGCACGTCATCTGCATAAAGAAGATGAGTGGGCATAAAGCAGGTCTTTGAGTACTTAGCAGGTTGCAGGCTCCCATTATTCACTAAACTGGTTAGCAGTCTGCTTAAGAAATCCTCGGCAATGCTGAATAGGATAGGCGACAATGGGTCCCCTTGACGCACGCCTCTTGTGCACGGGAAATAACCCTGCGCCCCATTCCCTGTCAATACTGAGATTTTGGCGGATGAAAGAATATTAAGAATCCATGTTCTGAACTGAGAAGAGAACCCGAATGCCTGAAGGACTGCAAGCAGGAAATCCCAGCTGAGGGTGTCAAATGCCTTTCTGATATCTATCTTCATGCTCATTGTTCCCCCAAAACATTTTTTTTGCAAGAGATTAACTCCTTCAGATGCTAACGCGATGCAGTGATGTATACTACGCCCTGGTATGAAACCAAACTGATTGACAGAGACAATGTTGCCAGCTACTTGTGATAATCTATCTGCCAGAATTTTAGAGATACTCTTGAAGCTAAAATTACTCATCACAATTGGTCGGTATTGCTCAATTCTAATTGCATTGTCAACTTTAGGGAGCAAGGCCATCAGGCTTGAGTTAATACCCGGGCAGATAGAACCCGTGCTGAAGAACCATTTCACCATGTTGTATATATCAGTACCAACAATCTCCCAATAAGTCTGGAAGAAATGCCCGGTGAACCCATCTGGACCTGGCGCACTACTAGCATTCAGACCCATTACCGCGTCCCTGACTTCCGCAACCGATGGGCATCTGACCAGCTCGTCATTTTCATCTGATGTGACCAGATTCGGGATAACCTCAACGACATTGGATAAATCAGGAGTCCCCCCAGACCCACTAAAGAAAAGAGCCGAGTAGTAATCAACGATATGCTCTGAAATCCTGTCGTTGTCAGTAAGAGTGTCATCCCCTACCTGCAAGGCAGTGATTCCGCTAGAGGCTTTGCGTTGTGCAGCCATGCGGTGGAAAAAATTGCTATTTCGATCTCCTGAAGCTAGCCAACTGACATGGCTCTTTTCTTTTAGGTAAATTTCCTTTTGAGAGAGATGGAAATCAAGGCGTGAGTGTGCCTCAAGTTCCTGGGAGTGAAGATCAGAGTTCATACCAGAAGATGAGATGACAGATTGGATGTCGCGTAGGTGCTGCTCACTACTCGCAATATTAACATCCAAATGACCGAAGACCTCCGTATTCCATTTTCGCAGGACTGGACGGAGACCCCTAAGTTTATGACTAACCAACTGCATCGGGCCCAAAGGTGGATGAGTTCCATTCCAGTGATTGCTAATAACCTCCCGTAGACCAGGGTGCGAGGTCCACATGGCCTGAAAGCGGAACCGAGAGACTCTTCCCAAGTCTCTATAAAATCTGAAAAGGAGAGGGTGATGATCAGAATGATGACGTGTAAGAGTCACGCAACTAAACTTCCAAAAATCAGCAAAACCCCCAGAAACCAGTACTCTGTCTAGCCGACTCTCCACACGGGCGTGCGAAAGTCTCCCATTAGACCAAGTGTAAAATGACCCTGCAGAATGAACATCACGCCATTCTCCTGTATCAATAAAATTACGAAAATCTTGACAAGGACGACGAGCCGGAGGCCGACCACTCTTTTCATGAGCGCCAAGGACTGCATTGAAGTCCCCGACTACCATCTAATTCCATGGACTGGTGATATAAAGATTATTGATTTCATCGTATAAAGTTTGACGCCTATTGGCCCAAACACTGCCATAGACAAATCAAAGATGCTGAGTTTCTCCCTTCATAGAACAATTTATTAAGATGAACTGATCATGACATGCAGAAATAGTAATTAACGTCGTCAACCGAGTAGAGCGGAATAACCAAAGAGTTTTCCTGTCCTGTTGATTTGCAGTAACAAAAACCATACCGAGCCTATCCCAGAAGCTATTCCTTATGGAATTGAGATCGACCATCGGCTCTGCCAGACAGAGAAAGTCTGGTTTGTAAGTAGAACACATATTATAGACATACCTTTGGGTTTCCAAGTTCAGGATTCCCCGACAGTTCCAATAGAGTACAGTCATTTAAAACGTGCTGGTGGTTTGGAGGCTCGTTTAGGACGAGTTGAGTGTTCTGCTTTCTTTTGCTTGGGCGCTCCACCTTTAGGTGGCTTCGAGGTAGCTGATTCCCAATTTTCTTCTTCCATTTCCATTTGGTCCGCCCAGCTGACGGTAGGCGATTGCTCCCGTGTGTCCGCCAAATTAATATTAGAGGCTCCGGGGGAGGAGGCTCTAGTAAAATCCTCAAGTGGGGTTCCCGGATCAATATCATCCGCGATTTGATCCAAAATCGGCCCTGTTGCCGCTGGTTGTGTCTCCGGTATTGGCGTGTGCTGTGGGGGCTCCAAGTCATTCAAAATTCTGTTTGTGATTGTGGAAATTTGAACCAGGGCTGTTTCCACTTCCTTCTCATGCCCTGCAGGTATAGTGGTTGATTGTATAACTTTTGACTTCTCCTGATCTGCCTTTTTCTTAGGGGGATCCGGTTTTCTGTTCAATCTGCATTCATATGCCATATGGCCAATGTTTGAGCATACCTTACAGAAGCTTGGTAACTTCTCATAAACCACATCAATCCATAACTGCTTCCCTTCCCTTTCAATTCCCAGCTGTGTTGGGAGCTCCCCAGCCAAGTCAACGTCAATCAAGAGTCTGGCAAAATGCCCAAAATTACCTTCTAGAGTTGCTTTGTCAAGCCTGATTAACCCTCCTAGACCTGTTGTAATATCAGATAAAATCTATGTGTCCCAGTACTCCCATGGGAGAGCATAGAGTCGGACCCAGACTTGTGCCATAGTGGATTTCTCTGCAAAGGGATCAAAATCTGGCTTCCAAGGTTGTAAACGGAACATACCTGGTTTTAAGTGGAGAATGCCCTTACTGAGCGTTAGGGCTTTTGATTCCTTCGATTGAAGAATGACCTGGAAGAAACCCCTACCAACCGAGATCAATCTCCATGGTTCCTGAATCCCCCAGGCTGCTGTCACCATCCGCTTTAGGTCATCGACTTTCCACGGGGTTTCACCTTTTGAAAGGATCAGTCTCCCAATTAGGGAGTGTTCACAGAGGGCAATCCTCTTGTCATACGCTTTTTGAGTGATACGAACGGTGCGGATTCCTCCGATTGTGGTTACTGATGCGGTCGAAGGTGGAGCTGTGGGAATGTTCCGTTGTACAATCGAGGAGAAAGACGGCGGATTTTCCTTTGTTTTGTCGACGGCGGTAGATACATCAGGGGCGGCATTCGCGAAGCGGAAATTTGGATTGAAGAGAACTCTAATTCCGACGTGATCATCACAGGGAATCATGGCTGAAGAGGTGCTGGGCGGCGGCTAGGTCATGGGCGGCGCCTTCCGTCTTTATTTCTATTTAGATATCATATATAAAAAGCAATATATATACTAAATAATGCATAAATTATGTAGGGGTGTTTATGTAGCGGCGGTTTTAACCGCCCCTAGAGTTAAAAGAGAGATTTTAAAATTAGATATAGGGGCGGTTTAAACCGCCTCTACAAATTCGTCGCTAATTTTTACTCTACCCCGTCGATGATGATTTTCGTCGCTAATTCGTAGCTCCGGTCCCCTTCGGAGACGGATTTGGGGCGGTTTGTAAAACCGCCCCTAGACCTTGTAGGGGCGGTAACCGCCCCCTACAAGCGAAAAAAACTGCCTCTATAGGCAGTTTTTGTTGTAGTGCCTCTTATAATATATGTGGGTCTATGTTACACGTGTCAAAATATTTATGGGAGATCCTCCATTTGACATGGAAAACCAGGTTCTTCTAATAATTTTCCCTGAAGTACACGTGGTAAAACAATGAGAGATTTTCAACAATTTGAAGTGCCGATAATTTTACTTGGAACTAACAAATACACCATTTCATCCAAAGAAATTTGCGATAAGGTACCAAAATAGGTTTATGGTTTTTGGGGAAGTATCAATTTAGACTTCACTTGCAAAATAGCACAAATATAGGCTTAACGTTTAAAAAAAATATCAATTTAGGTCTCGGTAACAGATTGGACACGTCATTTCTATTACTCGGTTAAGTTCTGATTTCTCTCTCCACGTACAATTGAAAGAACTTAACGGAGTAATATCTATAACGTGTCTAGTTGGGTTAAAATGTCCTAAATTAGTGCTATTTTATAAATAAAATCTAAATTGATACTTACTCAAAAATCATATAACTATTTTGGTATCTTATCCAATAAACTTTCTCACAGTCACCATTTTCATCAAACGAAACAGATAATGAATAATTTAATACGTTCTAAACGAAACTAACATACCTTTCAAACCATGTCTGCTTTTTACCTTTATATCATCTTTTAAAATGTTGTAACAGTTGAGAAACTACGAAGTGGGATACTAGGTTATGGTTTTCTTTTTTCTGATTTCTACTGCTTACACGTAATTTGTTTAGCTGAGTATGTTTCAAATAGATAATAGATAATTTGGGGATGCAGTTTTTCCATTAACTCAATAACAGTAATCAGTTAGTTTAGTTCATAGTGAATGAATAACTTACAGTACTGTCTCACCTACATTACACCAAAAAGAAGGCCATTACTGGAATTTTGTTTACAAAATCCTTTAAAATATACATGGAAGTGAATATTCAGAATTAAAATTACTCCAAACTGAATTTACAATGGAAGATTTTGCAGTAGATTTCCCTAATCTTAATTCGACTCTGACTTGCTTGGTCCTGCCTATAAAGAGCAATTCTCATGGACTTATGGGCACTTTTACTGAAAGAACTCATTTTCTGGCATACAATTTGCCACTTTTGGAGTGGCAGATTGGAATCATTTTATTTCTCACTCATCTTATTCGTTTTTTTCTTAAGCCTTTCGGAATCTCTGCTTTCGTCTCATGCATTCTGGTAACTCTCTTTTTATCTAATCAATCAGTTGATTATTTTTATTTTGATGGATTGAGTCATTTATGAGTGTGTGATGCCGATTCTAGAATACTTGTAAAATATTATTTTAAACCATAAAACATACGATTTCAAATACAAACGAAATGAGTAACCAAGTTTTTTATGTTCACACTTAACTAATTTGACAAGAAATTATTTAACATGACCAATATAATATTTTGAAATAAAGGGGTGCAATGCAATAAAATTGTATTGATTATGTTTTCGACATTCTTTTTTTAACTATTATTATTATTATTATTATTATTATTATTATTATTATTATTGTGTTAAGTGTAAAGAATGACACTAAAATACTATTATTATTATTATTACTATTCTATTTCGATTCCGGTCCTGGATGTTACCAATAACTATACAGCGTTTTTCTTTAATCCAATTATTTTTTAATGACATGCCATCAAATTATTAGTCGGTCACACATTAAAAGTTTTTTTTTTATGTGAAACAGGCAGGCATAATTCTTGGTCCAAACGGTATAGGACAATCTGATTTCACTCGGGTAGTAGTATTTCCTCACTCAAGCCAAGATACAATAAACACAATAACAAATTTGGGTTACAGTATGTACATGTTTCTAGCAGCAGTAAAAATGGATCTCGGAATGGTACATAAAACAGGCAATAAACCCTTATCAATTGGTATAACATCGACGGCGATACCTTTTTTAATTTCACTTATATGCAGTAAAGTTGACCCCAAAGGTCCCGTAGAACTTAAACTCCAAGATACTAGATTAGCTATAATCATACTTTATATAAGCCTTCCTGTCGTGGCTGATGTTATTGATCAACTCAAGTTCGCCAACAGAGAAATCGGTTGCCTTGCCCTTGCATCGGGGTTAGTCGCCGACGTATGTGGCATAGCCGTATTCATAGGTCAAGTGTTTCTAGGTGCAAAATCAGTTGAAGACGCTATGAGATATTTATTACCAATTCTAATATTTCTAGTCTCATTAGTATTCATATTTCGTCCAACGGTTGATTGGATGATAAAAAATAAACCAGAAGGGAAGCCTTTGAGCAGCTGTTTAATTTATGTGATTATGGCAATAGCAATTGTATCTCAAGTGCTTTTTATTGCTCTTAAATATTCTAATTTCGGGTTGGCTCTGTTTCTGATCGGATTGGCTTTACCGGCTGGAGCTCCGTTAGGGTCTGCTTTGGTTGAAAAGTTTGGATCTTTTACAAGTGGAGTGCTTATGCATATACTGATTCCTACAGCAATAATGAGGGTTGATCTTTGCCTTATTTTCCACAACTTTGCCAACATTAAAAAAACAATGTTTATCATGTTTTCAGCTACATTAGTCAAAATGGCTTCTTGTATGGTGCCATGTTTGATCTTCAAGATGCCAATAAATGAAGCTGCTGCAATTGCATTAATCTTGAATTACACTGGCGTTGTCCATCTCACTAGAGCCTCCATCAATAGAGATTATAGGGTAAGTAATTGTATAAAAAAAAAAAAAAAGGGCGGCCCGGTCGCATTACGCGTCCCCGCTGAGCGAGGGTCCGGGGAGGGGTCCCACCACAAGGGTGTATTGGGGGCAAGCCTTCCCTTGCCAATTTAATTGGCAAGAGGCCGCTCCTAAGACTCGAACCCGTGACCTCTGGTCACACGGCAACAACGTTTTACCGTTGCGCCAAGGCTCGCCCTCTAGGGTAAGTAATTGTATATATATATTAAATTTAAAAATATTTAGAATTGTCCCAGAGTATTACACCTAACGAATCAATTATTGTGATATGGATATGTTTTTTTCTAATACCAATTATCACACTATTTTGATTCACCGTGAGGAAATATTTAACCAAATACCTAGGGAGAAACTTTACAGGATAATGCACGTGAATCGTGGAATTATGACATGGTGCTTAAGTGTAGAGGGGTTAACTTGTTGGTGAGAGATTTAATTGAATCATTTGATAAAAGTTGGGACTAAAATTGTATTATTTTCTACATAGGGGAATAAATGAGCTTTTCCTCGAAAATCATGAGACCTTTTTGGTAACTTATTCCTTAGAGCATCTCCAATGGTGTATAATGAACCACTCATTATACTCTTTCATTAAACTTTCTTCTATTGGAGTGAATTTAATATATTAAGTAATTATCAACCACTCAATCGATATTGAATAGTTTATTAAGTTTTTCACTATTTTTTATCATATATTCTTTATTTTTAAAATAATATGATATATTGATCGGTGGATCTCTTGTTATTGGTGGATCCCTTATGATTGAGTGGTTATATAGTTTAACCTTTTGAGTTGATAGTTTAGTAAAATGAAGTTTATTAAAAAAAAATCTTACGATGGTTATATGTCATATATATTGAGTGGTTGTGAGTATGAACCATTGGAGATGCTCTTAACTAAATTCAACTATAATGACATGCACATGCCAAGCATGGAAGACAATCCCTTGTTCCAATTTCCAATCCTCTTACCTATCTCCTACTCAATTTCAGAAATGTGGTAAATTAATAGGATTAAAGTAGAATAATTATATTATGAGTCTGAGGTTGAATGAGAGATGGATAAGGGAACAAGAAAATAAGAACATCAGATTTTCTTCCGCATAATAGTAAAAAATTTGTTAGAACTTCAGTATCAATTTATGTTTTTTAGTCCAATGATTGCTCGACAATAATTGATAATTATTAATGGACTAATTTTTTATTTTATTTTTTGTGTTTGATTTTGACGAAGCAGATATTTAAAGAAGAAGTATATGCCTTAGCAACATTTTATATGTTACTAAATGCAACAATTCTTCCAATTATTATTAAAAAGTTGTATAATCCTTCAAGAAGATATGAATGCCACCAGACTAGGAATGTCATTAATTTGAACTCTCATTCCGAACTCAAAATCCTTACATGCATTTACGGACAAGACAATGCTGAGTCATCAATTAAACTACTGAAGGCACTACATCCGACCAAACAAAAGACGATCGGTATTTATGCTCTTCATTTAGTCGAGCTAATTGGTCAGTACGTACCACTCTTGATTTCCCATCCAAAACATAAGTCAATTTCCACCTTTACTTCTCAAAAAATAACATACGATTTCGATTTGTATGAGAAAAACAACTGGGATTCGGTACCCATCCAACTTTTCACTTCACTCTCTTCATTTCCATTAATGCACGAAGACATAATCAATATTGCTGTTCAGAAGGACACTTCCCTTATGATCCTTCCACTTCACCGTAGATGGTCCGTCCATGGAGATATCGAATCAGAAGAAATTAGCTGGAGGAATGTTAATTGTAGTGTCCTTGAGCAAGTACCTTGTTCCGTTGCTGTATTTTTCAGCCGTGGAAGTATTGTTCCGCAAAGATCTAGGCGATCTTTCACGTCCAATGTCTCAATATGTATGATATTTTTCGGAGGAAATGATGATCGTGAAGCCTTAGTTTTAGCCAAACGAATGCTCAACCAATCAGAAGTAACGCTCACCGTTGTACATTTTCTACCAAAATATGATCATTCAGATATAGATGAATCGGAGGACGATCATATGTACGACATTAAGATGTTAGATGAAATCAAACTTATGCTACAGAGAATAAACATGTAAATTATAGATCACATGTTGTTAAAGATGGATCAGAGACTATTTTAATGATTCGTTCAATGGCGAATCAGTTTGAAATGTTCATTATAGGAAGACGATATAGAGTTTCAAGCCCTTAAACATCAGGGTTATCGGAATGGAGTGAGCTTCCAGAATTAGGTGCAATTGGTGATTTTTTTGCGTCTAAAGATCTTTCCACGAGAGCTTCTGTGTTGGTGGTGCAACAACAAATTAAAAAAAAATTAGGCAGTTGAGAAATTAATTAGGAATGTGATTTAAGAATTGTAACGGAATATTTCGTAGATAATCTTAATGGAGGGTAGTAAGGCTCTTGCACAGATCACTTGAAAAAAAACAATTAGTATGTACAATTAATTTATAGCCTTACACTAATATTTTTAAGGCATGCAGAAATATTTGACCTCTAACCTATTCGAAATTTATGCATTTGGCTTCCGATCTATATTATTAGCCTTATTTAGCCCTATTTAGCCATTGATCTATCCTAATTGGTGATATTTCATCTAAAATGGATGGAGAGTTAACAATCTCGTTAACTCTATAGTACATGGAATTTTTTTGCTACCCGAACATATATAACACGTGGTAACAATTAAGTTTTTTTTTGCCACATGGCTTTCATGCAGTGACGGGGCGAGAACTTAAAGTTCGGAGGGGCTTCAATCCGTGTAGAACTTTTTTTTGAATAACTATTCAAGACTTTAATTCCTATGAAAATGTGTCTTATGTAAAAAAGCTATTCTGAAATATCTTATACAATATTAATGTTTGAAATGTTCCAATGTGATAATTAAATAACAGTCAATGCAACATTTTCAAACTTTCGATAATTTAAGGGTAAAACAGATTGTTATTGGAAACGTTAGATATAAATTTATATTATTTCTTACAATAAGGTCAAATTTGCACATTTAAAAAAAATATTAGGATCAAATTTTACATTTATCCAAAATACAAATAAATAATTTGAAAGTGAAACTACAAATAAATAAATGAAACCAGTTGTACTCTTATCTTTATCCCAGAGGGAATTAAAAAGAAATATAAGAAATCAACATTATAAAATAAATAACTACGTCATGGGTCATCACGAGTGTGGTGCATCTCCTGCAGGCCTCCAACAAATCCTTTTTGAAGATGGGCAAGACCAAACTTTTTTTTTATAGAAATTGGGACGAGACAGAACTTGGGCGGGATGAGCACCCATGGTCCAAAAACTGTCAAACCCGCAATATATTAATAAAAGAAAAAAGTGAGTGTCTGAACAAGAGAAGAGGAAGGAGAACAAATAAAAAGAAGGGGTGAGGAGAAAAGATAGGAAAAAAGTAAAAAAAATGCAAGTGTGAAATACTACAAATGTCATCATTGATAAACCTGTGGCAAAAAACAGGAGCTGAAGGCCACCAATTGATCACTGAGGAAGAGACTCCAAGCTTTGCCAATGCATCAACAACTCTATTTTCTTAGGTAAACTACACCAATAGTATCTGAACTTTACATAGTTTACACTTTGGTACCTAGATTACATTTTGTCTCAAAAATATACTTGAAGTAACGATGACCGGACAATTTAGTATATTTTTACCGGTTATGACCGGTCAACGCGAGTTTCATGAGTTAATTACATTAATGGTACCCGAACTTTACCATAATTCACACTTCGGTACCTGGATTTTATTTTATCCTAAAAACATAACACAAGTAAAGGTGACTGAAAGGTTTAGTTCATTTGATCGGTTAGTGACCGGGTAACATGAACTAAACATTGAGACTCACCATACACTCAATTAACATAAAATTATA